>NC_143396.1:15481349-15637599 GCF_052110815.1 Crocodylus siamensis | reverse complement strand
AACTTATATTTAAAAAGAGACAAACCTTCTAACGAGGACAACACATAAACATCATTGATGAAGCCCAAATGCAAAAGGGCAGGTTTAATCCTTTCTGTTTCTAACATTAGACCACACTGACTCCTTCCATGCTTTCCACAAAGAATTTGCCATAAATATTTAGCTTCTGACGGAGGCAGCAATATTGACACTGAGCCCATAGCTCTGTGAAGATGAAACGTTGTGGCAAAATTCCTGATATGAGCCCTGATCCTGCCGCAACGCAGGTAGAGAGGAACACACACAGTCCTACTGAAGCCAGCAAGGCTTTAGAAGGATCGAGGGACTGGCCACATGGATCCACCTGCGGGGGCTGGGCCCACAGAGAATTGGATGGCATGACAGGGACATTTGTCTTCAAAGCCGGCTGCATTTCTTCATCATGCATCTGTATTTATTTATTACAATCACTGGTCAGATTTCCAAAATGCTACTGCACTGCTTTACAGGAAGCCACTAAAAACATGGTCTGTGGAGTAACACTCAAGTGCAATTGGGCAACTAGAAACTTCCATGTCTGAAGGAGTCACAAAGGAATAAACAAGAGCAATAGCTCCATGTAGTCAGTGTTCACCTTCAGGACATCCCTGAAAGTGTGAGGGAGAGTATGGGCTTGGTGGGATACATAATAGGTCAGAAATTGGACTCCAGTAGACTAAGGCATACAGTATATTCCCGATCCCTAGGCCATTTCTCAATAGCAGGGTGCTAACAGTCCCCTGCCAATCAAAGGTGGAGGGGTGCATTCCAGCTCATGCATCTCTATTGATCACATTTTCAGTTGCTTTGCGTAAGAAGAAAGGTATCCTCTCAGTGCCAATTGCCCATCATGCCTTAAACCAGGCCTTACAAAGTTTAGTCTACGTAGATCTGTCATCTAGAGGTGCAAAAAGATCAAACACTAGGGTTGTGCGAAGCTTCAGTAGCTGATTCGATTTGGAAGAGATTTGGCCTGATTCAGGGACTGAATCTCCAAATCCAAATTGAATCAGAAGATGAAGTAAAAGCCTCGAATTGATTCGGAAAAGATTTGGCAGATTCGGAGATTCAGCCATAGACTAAACAGGCAGCTGACAGCTGCCTCCAGCTGCTAAGTCTGTTGGGGTTGGGGGGAATGGAAGGGGCGTGAGTGGGGAGGGACTGGGGTTGGGGCTGGGGCTGGGGCTGGGACAAGCTGCCCAGCCGGGGTGGAGGGCACGTTACTCGAGGAGGAGGGCAGGGGGGATGCAGGATGCAGGCACAGCAGTGCTCATAGTGGGGGCTCTGCCCAGCTGCCACTTGCCCAGCTGCCATTTGCCCAGCCGGGGCCGCGGGGGCGGGATGCGGGCACAGCTCACTCCAGGCAGAAGGGGGCGAGTGGCAGCAGGGCAGAGCCTCCACTCCCAGGGCTGCCGTGCCCACATCCCATGCCCCCCCATGCCAGCTGGCAAGTGGCAGCAGAGCAGAGCCCCCAATCCCGGTGCTGATGTGGGAGCAGCAGCACTGGGAGTGGGAGCTATGCCCTGCTGCTGCCCAGAGTGAGCTGCTCCTGCATCACATCCCTCCCTGCACCAGTTGGGCAAGCTGCAGCAGGGCAGAGCCCCCATGGCTCCCCCCACTGGGGAAGAGGCAGGCACAGCCAGAGGAGCCATGGGAGAAGCCCCCATGGCTGCCCTGCCTGGCCCCATTCCCTGCCCAGCACAGCCTCCCAGAACTTTAAAAAAAAAAAAGCCCTGCACTCACCAGCTGCAGAAGCGGTGACTGGGGCCTCTGGGCTCTTGTGACAGAGCCCCCCCATGCAGTGCAGGGCAGTGGAGGGCAGCAGGGATTGCCCCCGCCTTGCTTGGCACCTGCTCGGCAGCTGTCCCATGGCGTGGGTGCAGTACAGCTTGGCAGGACACCGTGCACTGCCTGGGAGCTGAGGCCACTGGGGCTGAGTGCTGCTGGGCTCCATCTGATACGTGGAGCTGCCCCAGCTCCCATACAATGCGCAGTGCCCTGCCAAGCCGCACTGCACCCACACCATAGGGCAGCTGCCGTGCGGGTGCTAAGTGGGAGAGGAACATTCCCCAATGCTCACCACTACCCCATGCTGCACAGGGGACTCTGCCACAAGCACCCAGATGCCCCAATGCCACTGAGTACAGGGCTTTTTTCTTCTTTTTTTTAAAGTGCCGGGACTAGGCTGGGGCCGGGTGGGGGGTGGGGCCAGGCAGGGCAGCCATGGGGGCTTCTCCCACAGCTGCTCCCACCCAGGGAGATGCAGGCACAGCTGGAGGAGCCACCCACTTGTGCCTGCCTCTCCCTGGCTGATCCAAATCATCGAATCTCTCCAAATCAGCGCTGAATCTTCCAAAGCTGATTCAGCCGAATTAATTCAGGACAGTGACCTGAACCTCCAAATCAAATCCTTGTCCTCCAGATAGGCCAAATCCCAATCCAAATTGAATACTTCCCTATTTGCATGACCCTACCACATATGCCTTGTAGGGCATAACACAACTCTTGGTTTAGAGGACACTATGTTGACTAAAGAGGGCTTCTGTCAATTTAGCTTATATCATTCAGGTATGTGATATAACTATGCCAGCAGAAGAACCTTTCTGTCAGCCTATGGTTACTCTACATAGTTACAACATAGTTGTAGAGAGACAGCTGTGGAGCTGTTCAACATGTTTATTAATGATTTCATAGATTTCATAGACATTAGGGCTGGAAGGGACCTCGGGAGATCATTGAGTCCAGCCCCCTGCCCAAAGTGGGGGAGCTTTTTCAGCAAATTTGCAGACAACATGAAACTGGGAAGGATTGTGAACATACTGGAGGATACAAGCACAATTAAGAAGGATCTCAACGGGTTGGAAAGTTGGGCTAGAGCTAAGAGGATGAACTTCAACATGCACAAATGCCAGGTGTTAATATTCTTCAAGAGGAATAATGAAAAACACAAGTAGAAAATGGGGGATACCTGGCTAGATGGCAGCACTATGGAAAAGGACTTGGGAGTCTTGGTAGACCACAGACTCAATATGAGTCTGCAGTGTGATGCGCCTGCACAAAAAGCCAATGCAGTTTTGAGATGCATCAATTAGAAGCAAGACATGGGAGGTGATAGTGCCTCTCTACTCAGGACTGGTTAGGCCCCATACAGAGTACTGTGTGCAGTTCTGGGCTCCACATTTTAAAAAAGGACATGGAGGAGTTAGAAGGGTCCAGAGATGGGCAACACTCAAAGGTTTGGAAGGCAAGTCATATGAGGAGAGGCTGAAGGAGCTAGACTTGTTCAGCTTGTAGCAAAGGCACAAAAGACGGGACATGATAGAAGTCTTCAAATATTTGAAGGGCTGCCACGGAGAAAAGGGAAAGCACCTTTTCTCTCTTGCTGCAGAGAGTAGGACAAGGACCAATGGCTTGAAGTTGCAACAAAGTAAGGTTAGATTGGATAGCCAGAAAAACTTCATCACTGTTAAAACAGCCCTTTCCTTTCTTATGCTCCTGTGACAAGGTACTTTGCAGAACCTGACAGGCAGGGCCAAATTCTGCATATCTGTTATGGCCTTGAACTTGTAACCTCTGGGCTGTCAGCCATACACCTTAGCACTAACACCACCCCAGCCTACCATTAGTACACTGAGGCACTGGAATAGACGCCCAGGGTAGTTATTGACCCTCCATCACTGGAAGTGCTCAAGAAGTGATCTACCCTATGCTCTACAATGGGTATTTCCATGTTTCTGGGCCTTGCTGGTTGCTCCTGCACCCAGCCCCACCCACTTTCTGCTACACTTGTCAGCATGTTTTTATGCCTTCCCAGAAGTGTTGGGTGTTGGCTATAGCCAAGTGTAGGGACTCTGACTGGGGTGTGCCAGTGCTCCTGCTGGGACCAGAGCTGGAGGTTCCTGGCTAGAGAGACTTGCACAGCTATATTTTGTCCACCCCTGGTTTAGATAACGGTTTGTATGGGATAGTTTGGATAGGGATGATTGTGCCTCAGACAGGGAATTGGACTAGATCAGCATTTCTTAACCTGTGGGTCATGACCCAGAAGTGGGTCATGAGAATATATGAAAGGTTCATGAGCAAACTTTAAAAGTGGATCAACAAACTTTAAAAATTGATTCTCCTTTGAAGGAGAAAAACATGGGAAACATGGGTTTGCCCTTGCAGGCTGGCAGAATCCCAGCCTGCGAGAAGCTGCTGGGGGCTCCCCATTCCCCACACTCACATTCCCGCCCCACATCCCTACCCCTTCCCCACATACTGTGGGGCTGTGGCCTGGGGCTGGGGGGCAGTGGGTCGGGAGCGAGGGGCACCGGGTTGGGACTGGCCATTGGTATCTCCAAACCACTGGACTAGATGACTTCCAGAGGTCCCTTCCAGCCCCACTTCCATGTAATTCTATGAAGTTCTTAGTCTGTCTGTCTCCTCCATATCTTCTGCATAACATCTCGTGTCCTGTCACAATGGTCAAAGAAATTTGGAAACCTCCAAAAGCAGTTAAGACAGACACTTGGCTAGGATTCTTTTGTTGGGGATGATCCTGCCTTGAACAGGGGGCCGAGCTAAATGACCTAATGAGGTCCCTTCCAGCCCTACTTTTGTACAATACTATAATATGATCTGGCAACGGATTATGTTTATGGAATTAAACAAAAACTAGTATATATCTCGATAATGCACATAGGTAGAAATGAATCCATTATAGGATAAGCTGTAGAAATATTTGGTATTCCAGACTGTCTCCTGGATGATCCTGCTGGCAAATGGTGCTGTACACTAGAGATGTCTACCGAACACAACATTTTTGCACTTTTGAGCTATGCCAAACAAGGCGGTTCTGGAAACCCAAGCCATCCCTCTGCAATTCAGGTCATCCTAGTACAGCCCCTTTGTTAAGCTTTAGTAAACTTCAATTCTCTGCTCATTATATAGATTCTTATTCCTTTACTCTAAGCAAACACCTTTGTTTGTTTTTATATCTCATGTTGAGAGTGCACAAAATTCATGACCTTAAGGAAAAGAACTTGTTATTGAAAATACTCACCTTAAATTTGAATATACTCTCTTTAACCACTCTTTGTCCCGTTTCACCCACCTGTAAAATGGATTTACTTCTTCTCATGTCCTGTCACAATGTTCCAATTTGGTTCCAGAAACAGGCACGTACTATTCCTGCATCTATAGACTTAGCAAGATCTTCACTGATGCATGGTCCCCCTAAATATGGGCAGGCCAGCATGTGTTCTGTAGTCTGAAAGTTTCCCCTACATTGGCACATGATATTTGCTTCATGGAGTATCCCCATAGTTGCATGTCCACTTCACTCTTACCAACTCCTGTTCAGAGGCAGTTCAAGTTTCTTCATGTTGGCCAATCAAGCTCTGTGCCTGCAGGGAGATTGGAAGTTTTGACATGCATCCTAACTCCTCCCTGGGTCATCTCTACTTGTGATTGCCTAATTTTTATTCATGTGGCTGTCAGTGTTTCGTCCAATGGCAGTGCTGTAGAGAGGACACTTTTCTGTGGGTGCCTCTTGTCTATGATTTGCCTGGTACATTGTATTTTGCTTGCTACTGCCCTCCCAATGTCTGCAAATAGAGGGAGACTATGAGCAACATTTATTCTCAGTTCCTGCAGGGATTCCCGTAACAATCCATTAGTTAATTATTGTTCATACATGCATTAGTTCTGTATCGCTATTACAGTATGTAGGATCTGTGTGCACCGTGTAATTCATTAGCTTAACTAACAGTAGTTTGGGGAAGGTGAAGTACTAGAACAACCAACAATCCATGTTACCTTTTCATACTACCAAACAGAGACTGATATAAGTACCTACATGACCCCTTGGCATCATTAACTGACATCCTCACAATGTCCTGCAAGGTAGGACATTGTACAAGGTATTACTGCCATTGTACAACTGAAATGCAAAAAATCGAGAACTCTTGGTTCAGAGATGATACTTTTTATTAGACCAACTGGGAAATTGCAAAAAAAAAAAAAAATCCTGCAATTTCCCAGCTGGTTTAATAAAAGGTATCATCTCTGAACCAAGAGTTCTTGATTTTTGCATTTCTTTTTGTCTCAGACCAACATGGCTACCAAATATATCCATTGTACAACTGAGACAGAATATCTTGTCCAAGGACACACAGGCATATCTGTAATCGGATCAAGAATTGCCGTCAAGTCACCTGAGTCTCAGTCCAATGGTCTAGCTACTGGACAGTCCTCCCCAGCTCCCAGACCTAACCAAGCATCTGTTGTGACCAAATAGTAACATACTGTCAAAGGAAAAGGGACAACTCCAGGGACAAGAAATCTCCATATAAATTCATGGTGGAGATTTGAAAGTGTAATGAACTTATACCCTGGAAAAATTCTGAGCCATTCATCCAAGAGAAGCCAAAGAAAATATATTGCATTTTGAGTTTTAGAAATTCACTTAGATTCTGAACTGTATGTAGCTTTAAAAAAAATCTTCCATGCATGAGTTAGAGGGGAAACAACACAAATGTCATTTAATTTACATGACAAAGTGCTGCCATTATTTCAGTATGACAGAATGCCACTAAGGGCAATTTCCGAAAATTATTTAAACAATGTAATGAGTTAAATGTCAACGTTGGCTAATTATGTTTATGCTAATTGTTAATTAGCCCCATAATGGAGACAGTCTTAATTAACAATAGTTATGTGTGTGTATGTGTGTGTGTGAAACAGAGTATGTGTTGAGAGAAAGGGGGAGAGAGAGAGAGAGAGAGAGAGGGCTGCTGCAAAAAATGTTGTAAGTAATTTAATTTCCTGTAATCATAAGTATTTCATTTCAGACATTAACGGGAATTTTTCAATATACTTTAGAAAAGATGTGATTAACTTACAGTGTATCTGTAAGCAATCCTTTCTGTATTACATCTGTTCTGTCACAATAATAGCAGCATTTTTTTTTTACTATGAATTGTGGCATGCTATATCTGTCTCTATTTTGCCACATGTTTGTTCTGCGACAGAGAAGACATACGCATCGGGAATATAGGCAGGATTATGACAGAGAGGTCAGCATTACTGACAATCATGTACTAAAGAAGATCACTAATTTCCCAGATAACAGGAGACACTAGCTATACATTACAAGGAGGAAAAGCCATTAATATATTGATATTCACCTCTAATAGAGAGTCTGTGGATGACACATGTATAATAACAGACTTTTTACTGTATGCCTTCAATTATGAGGACAAAAAAAAGCCACCTCTCAACCATTTAATTTTAGGAAATTATATATTATTTGTTAAGTGCCAGCAGTGTATTTAGTATGGCACAGAACACACTTATACAAAGTCCATGCCCTAATGAACTCCCAGTCTAAGTTACAAGGCTCCAGCTCGTGTGTTCATTTAAACACATGCTTTAATCCAAGCACAGCTTTTAAATCCATTCCTATTCAGCAAAGTACTAGAGTCCATGCTCAAATGATATGCTGATTCACGATCTAAACTTACGAGGGTCTTACTCAGTTTTTCAGGCAAAATTCCAACTCTGTAGGACTTTCCCCTGATAAAAAAACATATTTCAAGCAACAAAGTACAGAAGAACGCATAAAGCATGTGTCATCCACCTAATGCTGCCACGTGAGACTGTCACGTGAGTAGCTTACCTTGTAGCTAGTTGTATATAGAGGTTGACAAGGACTGGAAAAAGGTTTAATCTTTGAGGGACTTCGCAGGTGAAAACTGTTTCCCAGCACGACCTACTGGGTGCATCCTTCCAGGAAGGACTCTCAGAACATTGCAATGCATTAGTCCAGCCACCTCTCTTAGGTAAGACAGCAGTATTTCATGGTCAGCAATATTAAATGCTTCAAAGAGGTCCTGGAGGATAAGGACAGATGTCCACTTTAGTGGGAGAAGATGATCTATCAGAGCCAATAAGGCAGAGTCAGGCCCATGTCTTGGAAGGAATCCAAATTGTGCAGGTTCTCCAACATGAAATTTCATTAAATGAACTTGCAGTAATCTTTCCCGTGAGCTTGCTCAGGAATGGAGATTTGACATAAGGCAATAGTTGGCTAAAACCAGTGCATCTACAGTGGGTTTTTTCAGTATCATTTGGCCCATCATGTTCCAGCCGTCCTAATGCACTAACTTTCAGTTCAGCGGTTCTATTGTCCTGTATGCACACATCAAAGAGCTAAAAGCATAGTTCAGTGCAAAACCTCAGCTGTGCCCTGTTGTACCATTATATAGCATACACAAGGATTTGGCCACCAAATGTAGTGCTAGGTTTCCAGCTATCTGTGCAGAAAACACAACCTTGCAGATTATAATTTTCTATCACATCCTGATCACAGTATAACAGTGTAATGAATGCACTCAGGGCAAAATTCTGCTTTCATTTACTCTGACATACAACATAGAGTAAATCCAGCAATGGTGTTATGGCAGTGTTAACAAAAACGGAATTTGGTCTGTCATATAAAGTTTGCTGTACAATGTGCATGCATCCCTGTTAAGAGAAAAAACCCTTAAACACACAGGTTCCTATCACCACTCAAAAAACTAACCAGCAAAGCATACGCTTAATTTTAAGCATGTAAGCAACCCCACCAATTTAAGCAAGAGCTTAAATGCTTGGCTGGTATGGAGCCACCCAAGGCTAACTTGCACAAACCTTACATACATTGATACCCATTATATGAGCAGATGCAGCGACTCTAAGGGGTTTGGGAAATTCTGAGCTAAAACTTTCACTCTTGTAGTGACAGTTTTATAGAGGTGGCTAAACAGGCATATTTCCTGTTGACAGGAAGGTGTTAATGCAGCTTTGTGGCAAGAACTTTTCCTCTTGGTTGCATTGTGGGTAGATCACCATGTAAACCATTCTTTCAAGGGAATGCACAAAGCCTTTCACTGCATTGCTGCAGGTCAGGAAACCTGACCGTACAGACTGAACTATACATGCCCTTTTCAAAGTAGCTTTATCCAACTCCTGCAAAATTTTTGTTGGGGGACTTAATGTTGTTTCTCCAATTCATTTTAAAACTATGTCATAACTTGATTAGCTGTTAACATGATTGTGCATTTTTAATTAGTATTGTTATAGTGACTGGGTTACTGCATATATCACGTGTAGGAAAGATCACTTATTTTGCATGACAGCATACCTTATGACAAAAGACAACCCCCCTCCCACCAAAAAAAACTTCAGCATTTGAAGCAAAACAGGTGCAATGCTACTGAGTTGTATAATATTTGCAAGTTGAAATTCTGCCTTGGTCTGTGTCTTGTAATACAATCGAGTGTAGCTCTGCTTTTTGTAAGAATATAGCCAAATTCTTGCACCTTTTACAAAAGGAGGAAATATCCTGTATTTGGAAAAAGCTGCATCTGGATACAAGTTGTGGTTTGGAATTACCTTTTAAATGGGCCAGATGGGAACATTGAATCTAAGTGTTGCCCGAGAATGAACTAACAATGTGTGGCCAGATCCACAAAATAACTTGGGTGCCCAAGTTCCTCCTATGAACTCCAGGAGGTCTCAGACCAAGTTTGGATCCTTAAAACCTGCACTTAGGTGAAGCCTGTTCCTGGAATCAGCTATACCCTGTGTTTCAGGTAAGTTTCCTAGGCACCAAAAGCCGCCAGAACTGCCTATGTCCTCACAGTACTATGCAGGTAGGTAGGTAGTTCACCCTGACCCCCTTCACCATCCACATACTCAGCACTCCTCCATCTACCTTGCTGGATGAAACCAATCCAGCAGGTACTCTGAGAGCGCAGGTACCAGCCTCAGCCCCACCTGAAATATGGCCAGATGAAGAGGTAGAAGGCAGAGCAGATTTGCACCATAGACTACCTCAGTGGCTCGCAAAGTTTTTAGGATTAAGGCACTCCACCCAGCTTGAGTTCCAGGCACCCTCCATAACTTTGGTGGATTGAGTGGCACCCCATTTCAAAAACTAATTGATTTATTACAGTGATGACATCCTTGCAGAGGGGCCAGGATCTGTCTTCTTATTTCCTCAGAACTTGTGGCATCCTTCAAAGGACCTGATGACACCCCGCTTGAGTATCATTGCTCTAGATGGACAGACAGGTGGGATGTGAGGTCTTCCCCCTGAGCTGCGGGTTGGAGTGGATGTGATTCTCATTTCCCGTGATTCTGCAACCAGCTGGGACAGAAGATGCGACATTAGGATGAGAAGAGACTTAACCCTTTCAGAAGCATGCCAAAAATACAGCTCGTCATTCATGCCTCCTTCCACTGATCTGTCTACAAGTCTTTTTGGGATGACCCTTTCCCATCTGCAGTCTGACCACATACTTTTCTCAGCGGCTCCACTCTCAAATACTGGGATAATTTAGCTGAGGTTGCTTTTGAAATAAAGTTCCCCCGCAAACACACACCTTTGGGCCCCTCTACCTTGGGTCCTTCCTCCTCTCCTTAAAATGGCCATGGAAATTTCTCTCTTTCAGAGATGTATCCTGGGTCAGTTTGAATGTTCACATAGTCCAATATTTGCATTCCCCCCGGTTCTTTTATAATGGGAACTTTGTCACAGGTCAGCACAACACACAAGCCTGGTGTCCCTGTACTTTTTTGTTGGCTGGACAGTGGTGATACTATAAGAATCCTGGACCTTGCTTTTCTTTCAGCCTCCTCAGGAAAACATATGAATACTACAAGTTTCACTGTGTAAACCTCCTTTGGTAGTGCACTCTGAGCAGAATGGGAACAATCCGGGATTTCGTAGTCCAAAACACAGGGCTCTCCCAAGAGCCATGGAAAGCAGATCCCTTTGTGCAGACGATTCCTGCACCTCCAAACTACCCGGCTCTCGGGGCTCTTTACAAGCCTGGCTCCCCCAACGGCCCATGCCACTCGCTTAATAAGAGTATCCCAGATTTCCAAGGAGGATCCTGATAAATTAACGATGACAAAATCTGCTCATCTCACTGCATAACTCAAAGCCCACAAAGCCATGGGATGGGATTCTCCCCGCTGAGACAAAATGATGCTACTTGAACTGCCCTGCCTTCGCTCCCCAGCAGAAATCAAAGGGAAGTTGGAGCCAGAATTTGGAAGCAGATGGGAAGGGGCCTTGTTGCTTTTTCTAGTTCATAAACCTCGGGAGTAAACCAAGTAAACTATCATTTTTAACTTGATCCTGGCCTTTCAAAATCTGAATGTGTTTAATATTGAATAGAAAGACAGCATTTTTTTCCAAATTCTGGTCTCAGACACAGCATGGACTTTTTCATTCCTGGGTGTTACTAAGAGCAGGGTCTGGCCTGGAGTCTATTTAGTTGCATCCAATTAAATATATAATTTGGATCTTTCCACCCTCCTGCTGAAAATAGCAGAGCTTTGATTTGCGTTACAACATGACTAACTATAGGCACAGCAGATACTTCAGTGGCTTTCCAAAACTACCAGTAGTCTGTTAATGCCATCCAGATCTTAAGAGCCTGGACAGCCTAGCCTCCACTGTCCACAGACTCTGTTCCCCCAGCCTGCTTTTCTGCACAGGGCAAGCAAGGTGCTTGCTTTGGGCTAGGTTTGTGACATATAACGACAAACGCAGTTTGTCCAACTTCAATGGGAGTTTTGTCCATGTAAGGACCGAGAACCAAGCAGTCCCCACCTGGAAACCTCTTGTGGTTCTCTCATTCATTCATTCCTTCAGTGGTCTCAGAAACTTTCCCACAACTTTTTACTCCAACAAAGATGCAGCAAAGCCATTGTACGTGGAGACTATTGGTTTAAATAAACCCGTCCTCCTGTGGTTTTCTCCAGTTAGTGTTGTACATGCCTGGGTGATCCTATCCTGTCACAGGCGGGAAACAGAATTTAAAATCTGGATAAGTGCCCAATTAAAAGTATTTACCCAGCTAAGGACCAGCTAGCTACTTAAAAGTGCAATAGGATTTGGCCCTATACATACAAGTGAACAGAGCATGTAACTGGGTGACTGGAGAGCTGGATGCTATTCCCGACTCCACGCCTGGCTCACTAAGTGATGAATGCCATGAAGAGAAGAGGAGTTGTGTTTTCTGAAGAAGTCCAGCATTTGTAATCTTTAGGATTAGGAACCAAGCCACAACGGTCTGATATTCTCTCTGTAATCACAGGTGAAACGAGGTTGATGACACCTGCACTGTGAGGCTTTATCCAATAGGACTTTGTCCAAAAGTCCACGCACGAGAAGAACGCTCCAGCTCAGATGCTCGAAAGTACTTAGCCATCTAATTCCCATTTAATCACTCAACTCCCTTTGATTTCACTTAATATAATGATTATACTGCAGCTCGGTTCAAAATACCGTTGAGAATCTAGGCCTCGGTGACTTCAGTGTAGAAGTTTTTACCCACGTTAAAACTTCAGGGTCATGTTGCCAGGGCCAAGTCCTCAACGCATGCAACGTGGCAGAGTACCAATGAAGCTGACAGGGCCACTCCTATCTCTGACTGCTGAAGAGCTGTCCCTTCTTAGTTTTATAAAGCACTTTAAGATCCTCAGGTGAAAGATGCTTTGCAAATACAGTTATTGCTCAGAATATGCTAGGATTGCATTACCTGCCATTTACAAGCTAAAACTAATTGCAGGTAATAATAATTCTGGCAAGTTCAGGAATTCGTCTTTGTCTCTGTGCTTGTTTGTTTTCTTCCTTTTGCCATGGATTAGCTCATTATGAAAGCAGCCCTGCAGAAAAAAAGAGTCAGTAAATCTCATTTATTAATTGCTTAATTACTTCAATCACTTGAAAAATATTCCAGCACTGCTATTTCTGACGGCTGACAGCCTGTGGAGTAGCACTTCAATCAGCAGTCAATTACAAAGGACTAGGTGGTGAGTTGGTGTGCCATGCCAGGCACTAAGAGCTCTCCCTTTAGCCCCATGGGCAGCCCACATAAATCCCCTCCTATGGCACAGATGGGAGGGCAAGGGGGCAGGAAGAGCCTTAGCTATCCCCACCTACTCCCTGGCTACATCGGCTGAGCCAGTATAGCATATATCACAATTTGAGGCTCTTATTGACCAAGGAAAAAGTACTACCCTAGCCCAGAGCAAGGAGGAAAGCAGAGAGGAAATTACACTGAAGAGGTAGGGCTCTGGGGCACGGTAGCTCTCAGGCCAGCTCCTGCCACCATGAAACGGCTGCACCGCTTCTTGCTCTTGACTATGCCTGAAGTCAGTCTGGCTGAAATGCTTTTTAAAGAGAACGCACGGCCATGGCAGCTGCAGGCAGGAAAATAAAAGCCACTCGTACAACGTAAGTGGCCATAATTATTCTGAAGTAAAGAGTTAGTAACAGGACTCGGGAACCTGGGGTAGGTAGGAAAAATTGGTCTTAATTAGATAAACACACAATATCTGCTATTGCTCCACATTTATGTTGTTAAGAAAACATATGTCCGAGAAACCAATGTTGTTGTCTCTCCCGTTGAACGTCAGGGTCTAAACAACTGGGTTATTGTTTCATTAAGGGAGCGCATTCCCTGATTGATGACTTCATTCGCAGGATGACCTTGTCATTGTTTTCTCAAGTACTTGTAATTGTTACAGTGGAGAACATTGGGCTTTAATTATCTGTGCTAAAAACTCATACACTCTGGTTACACTCTGCTGATTGTATTGGATACACTGCAATATTTATTTGCCGAAGAGGGAAAAATGGCAATGGCAAGTCAGTCTAAGGACTCTCACAAGAGAAAGTAATGGTGGATATTACAGGTTCCTAAAATACTGTAATAGCATACAGTAATTCAAGCAACCCTGATAATCAGTTGATGCTCGGGTCCAGTACAGATTACCTGCTATTATATCAAGCGGTCTCTCAATCTTGAGAATATATCTGTTAAGGTATAAACATTTAAGTGCAAGAGGTATCGAATGTGACTACCACGCATTGGCAAGCACTGCATGCTGCAGAAACGTTACGACTTCTTAAACTTATTGGAACATAATGTATTCATTCCACATGTCCAGACAATGCTGATTACTACAAGACTTTCTTTGCTGTCTATGCTCATTATAAATAATTTCATTCAGATAGGCTTTCTACAGACTGTAGCTCCCACAAGGGTTTCCCACCAGCAGCCTGAGCCCAAAGTTCTTACATTCCCCAAGCCCCCGGGGACTTCAGAGGTTTACAGAGAAGCACAAAGGTTACAAGATGGGGCCCAAAGACATAAAAGCGCAAAATAATAATGCTGTGTGCATCTGCGTGATGGAGAGGCTTTGTGTGACTATATATGTGGGGCGTCATAGAAGGATCTATATCGTTACATAAAAATCTATTTGTGCCATGTCAGACCCCATATTACACTGTTATAACTATATTGAACCCTTAGGGATGTGTTGTCAACTCGGTACATGTGGAGTTACACAAGTAATATCCCACCATCCAAGTAAGAATACATCCAGTGAACTCCAATGACTTGGGCTGTTTCCTATGGCCCAAACTCGGAGTCCTTACACATGCAAAACTCTCACCGACTCAGAGACACTGCCCCTTCCCCATGCTATATGGTTTCAGTACTTCAGCAGGCCCCTCACTTTAGAAGGGGCTGCCAGCAGGAAATGAAAATGCCCTGGCCCCAGCCATCATAGAAACTTAGGGTTGAAAGGACCTCATGAGATCATCTAGTCCAGAGGTTCCCAACCCCTGGGCCACGGCCCAGTACTGGGCTGTGAAGGACTGGCTGCCAGTCCTCAGGAGAGTTGACTTGCTTCATGGTTAGAGCTACCGGGCTCTGGAATGGGCTTCCAAGGGAGGTGGTGCTCTCCCTTACCCTGGGGGTCTTCCAGAAGAGGTTGGACAGATATCTAGCTGGGGTATTATGATCCCAGGACTCATTCCTGCTCGGGGCAGGGGGTCAGACTTGATCTGTCCTGGTCCCTTCCGACCCTAGAAACTATGAAACTAAGTGACCAGCATACTATGGAGCGGCAGCCAACCCTTTTTCACTCAGTGTAAAAAAGGGTTGGCTGCTGCTCTGCAGTATGTCAGTCACTTCCAGACTGCAGTTTGCAGGTCCTCAGTTCTCCGGTCCATGGTCACTTCAGATCCATGGTTTATCAGTCTGCGATCTAAAAAGGCTGGGAACCCCCTCTAACCCCTTGCTCAAAGCAGGACCATCCCCAACTAGATCATCCCAGCCGGGGATCTGTCGAGATGGGCCTTAAGAAAAGCATCATAGCTCAGCCCCTGGCACGGACCTTTGAGAACTCCTGGAGCTCTGGGGAAGTGCCCGAGGACTGGAAGAAGACCAATGTGGGGCCTATCTTCAAAAAAGGGAGGAAAGTATACTTGGCAAACTACAGGCCCATCAGCCTGAACTCTATCCTGGGGAAGGACTTGGAAAAGATTATCAAAGAGGCCATCCTATACAGGCTAGCTGATGGCAATATCCTGAGGAACAGCCAGCATGGGTTTGTTGCGAGTAGGTCTTGCTTGACAATCTCATTTCCTTTTATGACCAGGTGACCCATCACCTGGCCAAGGGGGAAGAGATTGACATCATATATCTTGACTTCAAAAAAACCTTCAACCTGGTATCCCATGATCACCTCTTGGCAAAACTGCCTGACTGCGGCCTCGGCCTCACCACTGTCAGCTGGCTGGGGAATTGGCTCTGCGGCAGGACCCAGAGGGTGGTGGCCAAGGGAAGTCAATCGTCGTGGTGCGCTGTGACCAGTGGGGTCCCTCAAGGCTCTGTCCTAGGGCCTTTACTTTTTAACATCTTCATCAATGATGTGGACATTGGGGTCAGAAGCGGGCTGGCCAAGTTCACAGACAACACCAAATTCTGGGGTAAAGCATCCACACCCGAGGACAGGAGTGCAATCCAGGCAGGTCTTGACAGGCTCAGGAGATGGGCGGATGAGAACCTGATGGTGTTTAGCACTGATAAATGCAAGGTTCTCCACCTTGGGAGGAAAAACCTGCAGCATCCTTATAGGCTCGGCAGTGCTACGCTGGATAGCACTACAGATGAAAGGGACTTGGGGGTCATCATTGACCACAAGATGAACGTGAGCCTGCAATGCGATGCTGCGGCTAATAAAGTGACCAAAACACTGGCTTGCATCCATAAATGCTTCTCAAGCAAATCCCAGGACGTCATTCTCCCCTTGTACTCGGCCTTGGTGAGGCCGCAGCTGGAGTACTGCATCCAGTTTTAGGCTCCACAATTCAAAAAGGATGTGGAGAAGCTTGAGAGAGTCCAGAGAAGAGCCACATGCACGATCAGAGGTCAGGAAAACAGACCTTATAGACAACACGCTGAGAGCCACGGGGCTCTTTAGCCTGGAAAAGTGCAGGCTCAGGGGCGATCTGCTGGCCACTTACAAGTTTATTAGGGGTGTTCATCAGGATCTGGGGGAACGTTTGTTCACCAGAGCGCCCCAAGGGATGACAAGATCAAACGGTCACAAACTCCTCCATGACTGCTTCAGGCTGGACTTAAGGAAGAACTTCTTCACTGTCCAAGCCCCCGAGGTCTGGAAT
The DNA here is from genome assembly GCF_052110815.1 of Crocodylus siamensis. Taxonomy (NCBI): domain Eukaryota; kingdom Metazoa; phylum Chordata; order Crocodylia; family Crocodylidae; genus Crocodylus; species Crocodylus siamensis. Next base: position 15,621,065 of record NC_143396.1, on the reverse strand, counting down.
AGCCTGCCGCCAGAGGTGGTTCAAGCACCCACTTTGAATGCCTTCAAGACATTTTTGGATGTTTATCTTGTTGGGATCCTACGATCCCTGCTGACTTCCTGCCCCTGGGGCGGGGGGCTGGACTCGATGATCCTCTGAGGTCCCTTCCAGCCCAAATGTCTATGAAATCTATTAAAAACTCCTCTCTAAATCTAAAAACCACCTCTCTAGAAAACTTGTGCCAGTGTTTCACCACCCTTCCAGTGAGAAAGTTTTTCCTAATAACCAACCTACGCTTCCCTTGAAATGATGGCTCCTTGTTCTGTCATCTGCCACCACTGACAACAGCCTAGTGCCATCCTCTTTGGAACAGCCCTTCAGATGCAAGGATGGGACTGCTATCAAATCCCCCTCAGTCTTCTCTTCTGCAGACTAAATAAGCCCAATTCCCTCAGCTGCTCCTCAGAAATCACGTGCCCCAGCCCCCTTTGGCATTTGCCAAAAGAGCTCAGTCTGATGACTTTCAAAGCACACTATAAAATCCTTTAATTTTTGTTGGACTGGGGGAGAGTGGGGAGGAAATGGGTAGCAAGGCTTAGTGCTTATGCAGGTAATACTGTTTATATGTTTATAATATATTTGGTAAAGAAGATCAGAGAGAAAATACCAGGTGCAAAAGGCCTCTTGAATCTACTGGTGAAAGAAATGAAACAAGAACCTAGCTGGAAACCTGAAGCTAGGGATTCACCTAAGAAATAAGACACTTCTTTGTTAAATGGGGAAGAGGATTCGTATTGGAATAAACTACCAAGGAAAGGGGCTTCTTAATGTTCCTGGTTCTTAATGTCTGCATATCAAGACTGGATTCCTTCTGGCCCAGATACTTTAGCCAAACATAAAATATTAGGCTTAATTCAAAGGTAACATGATGAAAAGGTAATGAACTATCATACATAAGAAGTCAGACTGGCTAAGCTAATGGTTCCTTCTTGCTTTTAGATCTATGAATCTTCAAAAAATATATAGATTTCAAAGGGAAATATGAGATTGGTAGTTAGGGTATGGTCTCTCTCTCTTTTTTTTATTTATGAATTGTGTTTTGAATTTCGGTTATAGGCATCTAGAACCCAAGAGAGGCACTTTGTTGTATTATTATAAATCCAGATAAAATAAAGAGGGACCCACTGAGAAGCCTACAGGAGACAAGTGTTGATAACAATGTTGTTGACTCCTACTTCTCATTCATGGAAGTGAGTTCTTCAGAGGGATGCAAAATAAATTATGGTAAATTTTAAATCAAAAAATGTAGAATAAAGTGTCATGTGAAGGGAATGGTACATTTAAAGAGATCCTTGCTAAAGATGCATCCGTTTTGAAGTGTCATCCTAAATGTTGTTGCTAATGACAGAATGAATATAATAAACGTTGCTTCGCAGTTTAATATAATTTCCAAGATTCAGATTCTGTTGCCTTTACTCGCAATAAGTAGTAGTTCCTACTGGTCTATATCAGGCTTTTCATAAACTAAAGTACAGTACTACTTTATCTGAAAAAAGGAGAAACATCTGCCCACTTATTATTTAAAACGCAAACAGATATTGCAGATCAGATTAAATGAAATGGATAAAACAGCATTGTTTCTAAGCACACATCACACTTCAGGGAACTCTGGGTCCTGATCTGGATTTTGTGATTAAGTTCTATTCTATTTTAATTCTTGAATCACTTTAACCACTGGCATATCTGTGAGTCTAATTTCAGATAGATAGATAGATAATGCAGAACTGTGCGCTCGTATTTTTATATGCATTGCATTTATCATGAACAGAATACTGTACAAAGCTATCTTAAAGTTGTCTCTGTCCTTAATTAAGCCAGTTAAACATACATGTATCTATTAGGAATACTTTATGACCCATCATCTCAGCACAGCAGTTTAGAAAGAAACGTTTGACATATAAAAACACTGATGCAAACAAAGTTAATGTGTAGTTAGTTCATCTCAGTTCACAGAACACAAATTCGATAGTGAAAAGTGATTTGGGAGTCATTTCATTTGCTATTAAGTTTTACACAATGTGGCAGCATTAAATAAAGTGCATGCACTAAAGCCCATTCTTTTTTGCTAGTTTCAATTAAATCAAAAGGGGATTGCAATGTGAGTTGACCCAAGCGATAGCAAGGTAGTCGCGCCAAATTCTGAGCCACAGCCAACTGGAAGATGTTGCTTTCTCTTTGCACACCTTTCCACACCAGCCTGCCATCTACGATTGTGAAAAAAGAAAGAGTAGCTGAAAGTTATTTAAAATGAAAAATGGCGATAGTCATTGCCAGTATACACACTTTGGAGTGGCTTGTATTTTTCTACTAATGTGACAGACACTTAAATGAAAGAAGTGAATTCACTGCTACAATAAAACAGTGGCTCAGTCTCCCTTCCCCTTATTTTATTTCTAGCAACAGTAATAAAATGGCTGTTTATTGAGCTTTTCTTCACTCTTTTTTCCCGCTTTTGCTTCACAATCAAACGAAAATGTTATTTATGGGAAAGTAAAATAACTGATTTTATTAAACTCTTGTTCTCATGGTTTTACAGTAAACGATGGCAGGATTTTATATTTTAAATGGTGCAGATGACAATGTTCTCTGCTTTGAAAAATGCCTGGATCCATTGAAAGGGTGGGGTTCTCACCCACAGGATCAGCCAGAAATGGAAAGCCAAACCCAACTGTGGCAAAGCCAAAATCACTCAGCACGGGATAATGATGATGAGCTTGTGCTAATTATTTAATGTGGCCATAAAACTTGAAAGGGTAACAGACTTATTCATAAATATAACGTGTACTTGTGCACAGCATGTGGTTTTACTATTGTTTCTCCAACCTTCTGAGGGCGAGCTGACAATGCCAAGTGAAATATTAAAGCTCAATACAGAGAGACGTTTGCACAGAGGCAGGGTTCGCTGGGCTGACACTGCGTGTTACTGAGCACACACGACTCCCCATGAAGTCAATGGATGATATAGGTGCTGCTCAACCCTTCGCAGACAAAGGCCTTGAAAGTCATCCAGCACCACCTAATGCAGCCGAGAGCTAATAATTCCCTGTGAATCCTCCTCTGCAGCAGCTAATGAAAAAGTCAGTGACAGCCAACAGCAGTGCAGTCCAAGTGCAAGCCAAGGGAGGAAGGTAGCTGGAGAGCGGGAAGGAATCATGCCACAAACAGCTCCTGTAAAATTAAAATCACAACTCAGTTAAAGAAAGAGAAAAAAAACACTCTTTACAGATCCACAGTAGTCCACACCCTTCCCAGATATCCCCGTCTCACCAGGGTTCGTCTTATAGGCAGCCTCCAAAGGCTGGGCTAGATGACGTGTCCAGCCTCTTCAGCCCTATGCCATACATTGCTCAGTTAGCGGGAGCACTGCAAGCCAAATCCCGTTGCCCTCATTCACATGCATATTCCCATTTACCCCGGTGGGCTCTTCTGCGAGTTAGTCATCAGCTCATCTCCTCAACAGCCTTCTTCATTTAATCTTTCTGCAGAAAGTGTCACCGCTGATATTTGTTTCGGTAAAGCTATTGATTTCATATCGTTACAACTTTTGCCACAGTATTTTGGGTCACAAGGTCATGTGACCCTGCCTCATCCAATAGCTACCTGGTCAATAGCATAAAAACCCTCAGTATTGACTCCTGGACAAATGATTGTGCAAAGAAAATGACCCGACATCAGTCAATTGGATTGTGTTTGGCAACCCAAGGAGGTATAAAGTGAATCTGCACACATAACTGGGTCAGCCTAGTAAAGATACATGTGTCATCAGGTTTAAAACAATTGATCCCTTTAAAAAAAACGAAATGGAGCAGTCTTTGGGGCTGATCCAAGCCCCCCTGAAGTCAAGACTCCTGTCAGGGTCTGCAGGCTTAGAATCAGATCACCTCCAAAGCTCTTTAAAGTTGCTTTGCTCCTTAGACTTGTCAGTATGTGCATTTATCTATTAGGAATATCTTATCCCACAAAGGGCAGGACCAAAGGCAGTGGGTTTAAATTAGAGCACAACAGATTTAGTTTCGATCTCAGGAAAGTCTTTCTAAGCAATACAAGCAGTAGAACAATGGAACAAGCTGCCGAATCTCCTTCACTGGGGATTTTCAGGATGAGGCTGGATAAACCCCTGGCTGGCATGCATGAGGAACTGGGAATCCTGCATCTGTGCAAAGGGTCGGTCTAGATGACCCTCGACATCCCCTTCCAGCCCTGTGGTTCTTCCTCAGCATTGAAGTTTAAGAAACATTTGACAATAAAAAACACCGGTGCTGTAGTCAGACTGGTTCTCCCATCCATCGCCTCAGATAAAACTATTTGAATGTATTTGAACTGTTTGGCAATTATTGGAGTGACCTGTAAACATGCCATCGAGTCCTGCATGATTTAGAGCCTTGCGTGTTCTCCCCGAGGCCAGGAAGAACATAAGGGTCACTCAGCACAGGATTGCTTTATTATTAATATTATTGCTGAGGGCCCAAAACAAGTCCCTTAAAAAAAAAGAAAGCTACATGCCTTGCTCCAAAGTGTGTACAGACTAAATTCATACATCACCCCATAGGAACAGAGCATAAGGAGACAGCAAGGACGGAAAGGTTAGTCAGTTAATGGGGTTATTCAGTAACATGGCTTGGAGCTTCTATGGAAAAACTGGTGTGTGATAGTACCCTTAAAGACTGCTTTGTAATACATGAAGGCAATGCATGAGGACAAGGCTGAGCTGCTCAGGGCAGTTTTGCCATTTATACCTTCAGTGGCATCCAGAGGAATCAGTTTTAATGGAATAAAGTTCCTTTCTACCATATCCACATTTGTTTGCTTCTTCAGCCAACAGATGTAGAGCCAAAGGAAAGACTAATTGAGAGCTACTTGGATCATTTAGTATTTTTAATATTGCTCTTTATGATTTCTGTGGTCCTGAGAAGTAGTCAGGGAACTTTGCCAGTGCTGGAAAAAGACAGGAAGCTCGCCCTGCAGTTTTGAATCCCATTTAATCAAACACTGAATGATAGTGCAAATATTTTAAGGACAAGGAATGAGCAGAGAGGAAGCTGGCTTTTCTTCTTACATTTTTGTCTACTTCATGTTGTTGAAAACTTGAGGGTTTCAAGTATATTCATTATTTCATAACAATCTTCACTAATTACTGTGGTTGGGGAAGATGCTGTTTAGTCACAGGGCAAGTCAAAGTTCATTTACAAACTGGAATCCCTTCACCACATCTGATTACAGCCTTTGTCATTTTCCAGTCGTTTAGCATAAATAATAGTGGACAACACCAGGAGTCAGGAATTTTAATTGTCATCTTTGATTCTGCTATAAGCTTGCTAGGTCACCACAGGTACGGCATTTCTAAGGTAGGACCTATGTCAAGTCGGCTGTGAGGATTTGGCTTCTATCTATAGGATATGTAACAGTATCTGAAGCCCTTTGTGATCACCACATACAAGTTTCATTAAGAGCAAAAAAAAAGTCTGATCGATATCTAGCGATTACAAAAGCACAGGCTAAATAAAGATGTTACTGAAGGTTCTTCACCATAAAGAGTTCATATTTGGGTTATTCTCCTGATGCATCAAAGTGTATTTGAGCAAAGTGTGCCCTCTCACCCCTCAGATTTGGTAAAATCAAACTCCTCCCTCATCTGTATCCCTAGAGGGGTAGTGCTTGGTTTTCCCTTTTATTTCCTTAACTGCAATTAATGTTAGCTGCCATTCTTGGTTAAAACAGCGCAGGATCTTGGCATCAATTCTTGGCTACCAGGGACAATAATGAATATTGCTTTAAGAACTCATTTCTCTTGCATGTAGAAACTAATAGAGCACACTTAGATTCCATATTATTTTGGCTATCAGTTCCAGCACCTCCTCCTACCTATATCCCCAAATCCTGATCCCAAATTACTTATTCTTTTGCATAGCCATGAAATCAAAGACATTTTTAATACCCGGTTGCCTTCATACTGATATCCATGTTCATGCTAGATTTTCATCTATGACCAGGTGACCTATCACCTGGACAAGGGAGAAGAGATTGATGTCATATATCTTGACTTCAAAAAAGCTTTTGATCTGGTATCCCATGATCACCTCCTGGCCAAACTGGCCGGTTGTGGCCTTGGCTCCACCACGATCCGCTGGCTGGGAAATTGGCTCCGTGGTCGGACCCAGAGGGTTGTGATTGATGGCAGTCACTCATCATGGTGCCCTGTGACCAGTGGGGTCCCTCAAGGCTCTGTCCTGGGACCCATCCTGTTCAACATCTTCATTAACGATGTGGACATTGGAGTCAGGAGTGGACTGGCCAAGTTCGCCAGTGACACCAAACTTTGGGGCAAAGCACCCGCGCCAGAAGATAGGCGAGTGATCCAGGCTGACCTGGACAAGCTCAGCAAATGGACAGACGAGAACCTCATGGTGTTTAACACCGAAAAATGCTAGGTTCTCCACCTTGGGAGGAAAAACCTGCACTATCCTTATAGGCTCGGCAGTGCTACATTGGATAGCACTACAGAAGAAAGAGACTTGGGGGTCATCATTGACCACAAGATGAACATGAGCCTGCAATGCGATGCTGTGGCTAGTAAAGCGACCAAAACGCTGGCTTGCATCCATAGATGCTTCTCGAGCAAATCCCGGGACGTCATTCTCCCCTTGTATTCGGCCTTGGTGAGGCCACAGCTGGCGCACTGCACCCAGTTTTGGGCTCCACAATTCAAAAAGGATGTGGAGAAGCTTGAGAGAGTCCAGAGGAGAGCCATGCACATGATCAGAGGTCAGGAAAACAGATCTTACGATTCCAGGCTGAGAGACATGGGACTCTTTAGCCTGGAAAAGCGCAGGCTCAGGGGTGATCTGGTGGCCACCTATAAGTTTCTCAGGGGTGACCACCAGGATCTGGGGGAACGTTTGTTCACCAGAGCGCCCCAAGGGATGACGAGGTCAAACGGTCACAAACTCCTGCAAGACCGTTTCAGGCTGGACATAAGGAAGAATTTCTTTACTGTCCGAGCCCCCAAGGTCTGGAACGGTCTGCCAGCGGAGGTGGTTCAAGCACCTACATTGAACACCTTCAAGAGTAAATTGGATGCTTATCTTGCTGGGATCCTATGACCCCAGCTGACTTCCTGCCCTTTGGGTGGGGGGCTGGACTCAATCTCCCGAGGTCCCTTCCAGCCCTAATGTCTATGAAATCTACACAGGAACACCATCTATAAAGTGATATTTAAACAAAATAATTACCTTTGTGCAGTAAGGACTGAACCTGAGCCTTCAGTCCTTCCACACACAAAAATCCCCAAATATTCCAATTAAGATTTAGCATACAAATTTGGCAAAACAGTCATTACTGATTTTATACCCCTAAGACAATATAGTTTTCATCCACCTTCCCTATTTTCTTAGCTCACAAGCATTTGTTTCTGTAGATTTGCCTCTACAGTGATACAGGCATACCTCATTTTATTGCACTTCACTTTATTGCGCTTCTCAGATATTGTGTTTTTTACAAATTGAAGGTTTGTGGCAACCCTGCGTCGAGCAAGTCTATCGGCGCCATTTTTCCATCGGTTAGCATTTTTTAGCAATAAAGTATTTTTTAATTAAGGTATGTACATTTTTTTTTAGACATAATGCTATTGCACACTTAATAGGCTACAGTATAGTGTAAACATAACTTTTATATGCACTGGGAAACCAAAAAATTCGTGTGACTCGCTTTATTGTGATATTCGCTTTATTGCGGTGGTCTGGAACCGAACCCGCAATATCTCCGAGGTATGCCTGTAGTGTATCAAAATTGTCTAATAGACTTCCTTGCAGAAATCTAGCATGCACTACAAGGATGTGTTGCAGCCACCTGCTTGATGGCTACTCTGAAGATTGTTTTAAATTAAATAGTTCTTAACTTAAAAAAAATACTTCCAGCAGAAATCATTTGAAAAGTCTGTTTCTTAAAGAAACTCATTAGTCTCCAATATTTTACTTGGGTTCAGCTCAAAATTTGCAACCTGCATTAATAACAAAAACAGACCGAATCCCAACTTTCCAAAATTCAGGAAGTTAGGATTTGTTTTTCAAACTCCCAAATGAAGAAGAATTTGTATCTGGAACTTTGGTTCGATCCCCTTACAGAGGTCACACACTTGATTCCATATTGCCTTTCATCCTGCGCAGGCCTTAACATTTGTGCAGGGTGGAAAGCTGTAAAATGCTATGGGCCTGCTGTATTAACATATTATATTAATTTTGTCCAGACATAAGTGGCTATGGAAGGAGCAAAGCAGCTGGACAATAAGCCATGGTGTTTTGCTTCAGACCTCTCTCTCTCGCATCTCGAGGCCATGTCCCACAGGACACTTAGCACGTGTTAAATGCACTTAAAATGTGAATGTCTTCACATTCAAGCAGTAAAACATGTGCTAAGTGCACCGATATCATAACAAAGTACACCTCTTTGGGTGAGGAGTATCTCCAGATTAAGTAATGTGTTCAACTACCAGCTGTGTGCGCCACAGAGATAGTATGAGCAATTTGTGGTACTCCAGCATCCCAGGAGGCACTGTTCCCAGCCCTTCCAGTCCTGCCCCAAGGGCTGGTCTATCCATCCTTCCAAACTACTGCCCTGAAGGATGATATCAACCCAAAGGCAAAACCTCCTCCCACCCAGAGATATGAGACCATAGTCCACATGACAGCATCTTGGTCACCAATTAAAAGCCTGAAGGTTTGCTGAGGCCTGCCACCTTTCCTTGAGTGCTCTGGTGTGAACAGCGAACACCTAGCTTCATGACCTGGACTGAACCAGAGAATATCCTCCTCAGATCCCTGCAGGAGGACCATGAACTGGAGTCACAGTGAGATGATGAATCTTATCACAAACTGAACTGGTCCCATTACTACCAAGAATGAGAAGGGCATCTGACCAAACCAGGCAATCTAAAAGCTCATTGTGGCCCAGATGGTAGCTCAGAGGCACCGGCAGGATTGGCTGCTGATCCACACTAAAATCAAGTGCATGATGGCACAGTATTTGAGGGGCAGGGATGCAAGGAGCTCTTCAAGGATCCTCAAAGTAGACGTAGTGTGGGTCAGTGGGTGGCAGCAGGGATTGCCCCCTCCCCCCCACCCAGCCCAGCAGCTCCTGGCGAGTTGGGGCTTTTTTTTAAAGCACAGGGAGCTGGGGCAAGCAGGGCACCCGTGGGGGTGTTGGGGGAGTAGGCAGGGATGGGGGGGCAGGGAGGGGTTGGGGCCTGGCAGGGGTCCCCGCCATGGTCTCCTCCCCCTCTCCCACCCCTGCTTTACCGGCTCGGAGTCTGGCTGCAGCTCCCTGCTGCAGCCACTGGGGACTGCCCAAATCAAAGCTCTCTGAGTCTTTTCCAAAGACTCGGAGAGCTTTGAATGGATTCAGACCTTTTAATTGGTCCCCTGACTCGATTCGAATTCGGAGATTCGGCCATCGTATCGGGCCGAACCTCCTCCGAATCAAATCGGCACCCGAAGCTTCGCACAGCCCTAATAAGCAGGGAAGCGCCTGCCAGCCTGCAACCTACTGGAGTCCACTGAAGCCCAGAGAGCAGAGACGGGGGAGTCTGCCACTAAGGGTCTGCAACTGAGAAGGCAGGAAATGTAGGGCAGAGGCAATCCTCCTGAGGGCCAGCGAAGAAGCCAAGACCTCCAGGGATGAGGGGAGGTTTGCTACTGAGACAGTAATGATTCCTGCCTGCTACAGACCCAGAGAAACTACGGAGTAGTCTGCTCCATCCAGGGAGCTGCCTGCAACTGGAACCAGCTGTGGATCGAGATGTGAACGCCGACCAGGCTTGAGAATGACGTGTTAGGAGTTAGGATGTTTTGAAAAAAAACTTTCGTTTGTTCTGTCTGCCCCAGTTCCACTGTAGTGTTTTGTCCCTAATAGTTAAAATTGGTCTTTTCTTTATTCCCCCCCGCCAAATCAGCTCCCCTCGGCTGACTTGGGGTCCTGTCACAGCATGTGAATACTACTCTGCACTACACATAAACCTATAGAGCTCCCAGTAGTGGAATAAGATATTACAGAGTGTTTGCATTCTGGTAACATCTAGATACAGCCACTCATCTGGAGAAGGATGTCCGTGTGGGGATTTATAGCTATAGTGATATAATTATACCCGTTTTATTATGCCAATAAGTTTCCCCATATAGACAACACCTTGTTTCTAAAAAGCAAAAAAGCCTTGACCTTCCAATAGCAACATTTTAGGCCAAAATAAAAATAAAAATTGCAGGTTGTGCCTATAAGCCAATGGAGCTATTCTTATTTATACCAGTTCTAGAGTTAACCCTTTGATTTAATTCTCTTCTCCAATTCTAAATTTGATTTAATTCTCTTTAAGTCTCTAAATTAGACCCAAAAGGATCATTTGTCTTCACCATGTCTATATTTAAAAACCCACAAGTGTTAAGGATTACAAATCAGTCTGAGAAAATGTACATTAACACTGTTGAGTTTTTCCTACCTATGAGAACAAGTCCAATCCCGGAGTAACTGAAATTATTACAGTCGAGTTGCATTAGGGAAGAAAGAAGTTCCGGTGATGGTAGAGGTTGCTCAGGGTCATGAAACCGAGACATGACTATGTACGTAGCCTGAAAGTATTTGCTACCAGGGCCTGCCCGGAGCACTCTGTCAATATGGGCAAATTAGGAATGTGGCAGTCTTTATTTAATTCACCAGGTTTATTCTACTGACCAATTAAGCTAATAGAAGTAGAATTTTGGCACCATCCTTTATTACCAAAATGAAAAGCCTGGCAGTCCACTCGCCCCTAACTCTGAACTGGAATCACAATGCAAGCAACAACATGGAACAGTGATTGAACTACCCCACCAAACCTAAAACATTGTGGCAACTTTATTGGCCTTCCTTTGAACAAGCAAATGCCAATAGTACATCCCTTTGCTCTACACATTAACTGACTTTGAAAATGAAATCTATGACAAAAACCACAAAACGCGCACCACAAGCTTTACTTCTAATGGATCAGGCTGGGACTTCTGAAATGCATCAACACGCACAAGGAGAAAGGTGATCTAGTGAAGGACTCAAGAGACCCGGCTTCAATACCGTGGTCTCACATGCACAGATTTTTCTGTATGACCCTGGCAAGTTGCTAGGGGCTAGATCCACAATGGGATCCAGGTGCCTTAAGTCCAAAATGGAGATGCTGCTTAAGCCTTAAAGTGCATGTTTTTTACCAGTACAATTTCTGGGAAGCCTTAGGGCTACATGGCTGGGTACCTAGAGCACTGGGACTCCACAAACTAGGCATCTTCCTGCCTCTATCACTTACCCAGCGAGACCCCATAAGCAATCTCTGGGCATACCTGCCACAAGACATAGCAGCAAGGTCCTCATTTTATACAGCACCTCAGTTATTTAGAGCACTCACATAGGGTGGGGGAGCTCCTGGTGAAGCTGTTTCACTTTCTATAAAATACTTAACTATTTATTGGACAGGACAGCCCACACAGGAATAAGTACAGCTCTATACCTTAAGGGTTTGGGTACTTACTTCAGAAGTCATTAGATACTACCGGCCTGTTCATCCTCCAGTGGGTGCCCTAAGAGGTTTGTCTACACTGCAAGCTAGCACAAAGAGCAGCTCAATGAGGGGTAATTTATCCTGGTTCTCAGCCTTGGCGGTCATTAGCCCACTGTGCCCAAGTGGTAGAGATCAGCCTAAATGTCACATACCTAGGTTCCAGCCCCCGCTGGTTAATATAAAATCTAGCCATTGGAACATACTTAAGTGTTTTATGTTGAAAAGTCATTGAAGCAGGGACTGGAGCTGTGGTCTCCCCTCTCCCATGTGTGTGCCCTACTCAGCAAAGAGAAATAAGACCTGTGAGCACCCTCGTACTACCTAGTACCTACCGCTTGTGGAGCACAAGGAGGCAGCATGTTTAATCAGAGTAAAATCATAGTAGCACTTTCCATGAGTTGCATTCCCATGTTGTGTGTCTGCAGAGCTATTTCAGCCCAAATCAAAATGTGGCCTTACAAAGTTGCTTCTGTGAGAGGCCTGTAGTGGGGTGTTAGTTTTGGCCTACATCACAAAATAAGTCTAAGTCCCCGAGCACCAGAAATTGCTGATTGCTAGGCTGACACCAGTTCAGGAAGGATCAATGCCATGGCAGAGTTTGCTTTAGGCCCTAACCTTGGAGCATGATTATTTTATTAAAAGGAAACCTAGTCATAAGCGGGGAGGGGAGGATGTTAAACATATTCTGCAAAGGACTAGGCGTGGGCTTTTATAAAAACTTGAGGCCAAATTCAACCTCGCATTTCCCAGCATCACTGAGAAAAAAAAATGACTTGTGAGTTTTGTATTGTGCTATGCCTGCGCACCATTTTAGTCCTCCTTGTGCACATCATACACAAGAGATGATTTTCCACCCTGCATGAATTGGGTCTAACTGAACACTAGCACATGAGAAAGGTCCTTATTTTTATCATTGTAGGTAGGTGCTCAGTAGGAGGCCTCCACCTAGGTATTCGTAAGACTCCTTGAACATCTGATCATTTCCCCAGTATTTATAAACAGGAATAATAAATATCTCGCACTCAGTCAATTGATTAACTTGATCAATGTATAGGCTTTTGGGGAGTAATTTATGATGAAATATTGAAGGAAAGCTAACTTAAGAAATGAATTATACATTTCTTCCTGAAACTAGTGAGTTTCGTGACTTTTTCTGTCTCGCCCTCCAGTCACTTTTCCAAGGACTTGCGAAAATGCCATCTCCCACCATCACGGACTTGGTCCTATTTGCCAACAGTGTCGCTGTTCCACCAGACTGTCGCCGTTGTGAAAGAGGAAGAGGAAGCCAAAGGCAAAGCAAAGAATCAGGCGGCTGGAACCAGTTCGATGGAAACCTGTGAATATAGCGATGAGGCCTTAAGGAGGAACCTGTAAGCAACGGGAAGTCAACGGGGAGAGTGGAGCACCATAGTAATGTCCTCCTGGTGGCCTGTTTATTAATCAGGTGGGCTGCTATACTTGATGCCAGCTGAAGCTTCATAAAGGTTGTGTGGCTTCGTTCCTAGGTACGAGTTGTAGTGATCAGTGTAGTTCACTGTGGAGAACTCTCTTTCTGTCAGGACGAGGTACAAGCTTCTGGCCAGTCACTGATGGAAGGCTTCTTTGCTTGGGCTTTGGTGGCTATTTGCAGGTACTGAGCAAACCAAAAGGACGCCAAAGGTGCGATCCAGCTGACGAGTCTGCAGGGAAATCCTTTCTGTCCTAAGGAAAGTTACAGGAATCAAGGTCTTTGAAACATTTCCTTCTTTCCATCCGCTTCACTCCAGCTTCTCCTGAAGTCCGCTTTAGCCAGCTACTAAAGGTGCAGGTCCCGTCTTTGGCCAGACGTCAAAAAACCTGGGAGATGGAGCTATATCTATTGAGTGTATAGAGCTGTGCGAGATCTACATTGTGCTGCTACTTATGCCCACATTGACTCACCACGTCACCTGGCGGTTTGGTATTCGTGTTAAATAATACAAGGGAGTGGACCAAAGCTTGTGGGACTGCACCAATAAAGGCTTTAGAGGTGAAGGAACAGTTTTCCCTTAAAAGCCCACCACATTCAGTCTGAAAAGGAGGACATGAACCATCGCAAGACATTTCTGTTCACCTCTGCAGCTTCAAGGAGACATGGAGAGGCTGCGGAAAGTCTGGCTAGACCTATTTTAGACTGCTGAAATCAAAATTGAGCAAAAACAATTGCCAAAGAAATGCTGTTTAGGATTAGACAAATAGAAAGACAGAAAGATATAAAGGAAAACTGTTCTCTGGCTAATCTGAGCAGAACTGGAAAATTTGGTTCCTTCATCATCTTGTATGACAGGGGTGTTGTTCAGCACATCCGCCTTCTTCTGCCTGCAACTAGTAAGGGTGGAACTAATGTGATAAATAATACACCCCTAGAATAAGGATTATTATAGCTGCACAAGGAGTGTTTTTTATAATCGATGTAAAATAGGTATAGTCCTGTATGTCACACCTAGAATATTGGTTAGTAACGCTGAGCAAGGAGACGGCTTATAATTCATGTTGCCTGACCCGAAATTCATTTGCAGAGAGCCATTGTATGTGGGAGCGTGCACAACACAAGCAAACACACCATATGTATTGTTGAGGGATATGTGTAAGAAATCTATATACTGGTTCATGTGTGTGCGCTAATTGTATGTATGTCCATAATAAATATATAGCACACACCTCTACAAACTAGATGGAGATGCAACTTATCTATAATCTCTTTCCCTCTGTCTCTATCTATGTATAGGTGCACAGATATAACTATATCTGGTTTATGCGTGTGCATGTGTCATATGTATAATTGTGTGTGTGTCATGCTAGGTGTAGAAGGACTGTAGAATGGGTGCGTATGCACTTGTCAACCGATGTCTACATGTCGGCACGTTCTCAAACCTACATCACTGGTCCGATTTGGATCACCCCCCCAGGCTGTTTAGGGTCAGGTAGGACTTGAAAAGTCAAGCCTGTGAGGAGGAGGTTGGGAGCACCCAGACAGAGGGACTGACCTCCACCTCTGCCCCCCATGGTGGTGGATTCCTCCCATGCCAGCTTCCAGGGAAACACTGCAGGTGCTTTTTTGTACGTCGTGTTGAATCCCTTGAAGCAGATTCAATCATTTTTTGCACACAGTAGCTTCCTGGGTTCTGTAACATGCATTTAAACCCAGGGTTTGTGGCAATAAAGAGCCATTAAAGAAGTGGGGAGAGGCTCTCGGGAGGACACCCTGTCCCCCAGAGATGAGAGCAGCAGAGGTGTGCGCAGTGGGTCTGCTCTCCCTCTCCCTCTCCCTCTCTCTCCCTCTCTATCTGAAGTCTGTTGTATATTTGTTCCTTCACGGCTCCTCGTCCTTAGATTAGATTTCTCCTTTCTCATTACCAACCTTAATAGACCCTTCAGACCTCATTCCAGCCCCAGATATTATCTGACCCGTATAATTAATTAATTATAGCCCAAATATTATAGATTATTAAAAATAGCATAACTAATAGTGTAATATCTCAAGCTGTCGACTTTAATAGTCAACATTGTCTTGGTCTCTCTTATCAGGCTGGGACACCCGGTGAGAATATTGATTTCTGGTAATTTTAACCATCATCTGCCATCCTGATGGGTAATTGTCAGATTTTCACCAGAGTCAGAGCTCATTTGAAATCGTTAAACCGTCGGCAGGGCTCACAGTTGATCTTAATGTTTCCTTTTTCTCCCCCTTCAATATGTTTCAGCAACAGAGAGGGAAATAAATAGAGAGGGAGAGCGAGAGAGATGCTCGCGTGCGAGCCATCTGATTTCTCTTTTATTTATCCCCTTCCCCGGCGCGGGCTGGCGCCGGCGTCGGGTTTCGGGCCGGTCTCCCCCTCCCCTCCTCTCCGCAGCTTCCCGCCTCCGGCCCCGCGCCCGGGCCTTCAGGGGAGCGGATCCTCGCCCAAAGACACGCACGACCGTGCTTTTCCCCCACGGGCAGGAGGGGGCGGCCAGCACCCCTGCTCTCGTGCGAGCTTAGGACATAGGTCCGTAGGAAGACGGGCCTGCAGGAGGGGAGAGGCCGGCTTCCCCCGCTCCCGGCCCGGGGCTGGGGATTGCAAGGCTGGGCTCCCCCCGCGCGTTCGCGCCGTGCCCGGGGCCGGGGTCCAGCGCCGCCGGTGCCCGTCCCGCGGGCTGGGAGTTTATTACCCCCGCGCCGGCGGGAGCAGCTGGCAGGAGGTGCCTGAAAAAGAGCCGCGAGAAGTGACCGGAAGCCCCTTGCTTCGTTTGGTGCCGAAACTCCGCGGGGGAGCGCGGAGCCCGGGCTGAGCGGCTCCTCCGAGGCTTCCCCCGAGCATTATTTAAACTTCTAATTATGATTCATGTGTGTGATAATATTAATTTAATAATCAAGGAGCTGTGCAGGAAGCATTAACCTCAATTAAGCTCATTACTGCCCTAACCTGGAATCCCCTGGGCTTTTAAATCTTCCGCTATGAGGACCTGCCATTGTATTGGTAGAGGCGAGATCTGCTTCATAATCTTTTTTTTTTTTTTTTCCCCCCCTAATCATTTTACTTCTTGGATAGAGTTAATTAATTCTTTGACTTTCGCTCGGATAACACGACCCGCCGCCGGCGGGGTCAGCCCCGCGCGGCAGTGCGCGGCTCCGCGGCTGCTCCCCCGCCGCTCGGGGAGGGCCGTGTTTGGCAAAGCAGGGGCAAGAAACTGCGGGCCCGCGTCTCCGCCCTCCCCTCGGGCTCCCGGGGCCTGGTGCCGCCGCGCGGGGGCTGCGGGGGCCGCGCCGGGGGGGGGGGGCGGCGGCTCGGCTGCCCCGGGGAGGCCGCGGGGCCCGGGCCGAAGGCGGGACAAGAGCCGCGGGGCCCTCCGCTGTCCCCCGACCCCGCGCCCTCCTGCCCCGCGTGTCCCCGGCCCCGGCCCGCAGGGGCTACTGCGCGGGGTCACGGGCGGGCTGGCCGGGAGGAGCTGGGGGCCTCCGTGACAACTAAAGTGGGGTGACTGGGGCCCGGGGCGGCGGTGCCTCTGCTCCCCAGGGCTCCGAGCCCCTCCGTGTCCGGGGGCTGCGGGAGCCCCGTCTCCTCTGGGTGGGGACAAGGCCCGTGCGGGGCAGGGAGACCCGGGGGCGGGGAGTCTGCTGCGTCCCCCGGGCCCGTCCGTGCCGGCGGAGGGGGCAAGCGGCCGCGGGAGAGGGGACATGTCACCACTCATCCAGCGCCCCGTGAGCAGCGCTAACTCGGGGGCGGGCAGATAACCAGAGATGGCAGATGGATGGAGATTGCACAAATGAGGCTCTAATTGACAATCAATTGTGATTAGGAGCAAGGGGACGTCTTCATGCCGCGCGCCGGCCAACAAAAGGAGCCGGGCCCGCGCGGGAGGCGGCGCGGGCGCCCGGGACCGCCGGGGCTTTGCAGCCTCCCCCCGGCATTGACCTGCCCCTGCGGCCGGGGGGCTGCGCCGGGGCGAGTTTTAACTCGTCCGGGAGCCCACCTCGGTGGGCATCCCTGCCCCTGCCCGCACGGACGAGACGCCTCCTCGGGGGCATGGGACCGAGTCGCGGGCGTGTCCCTAAACCCCCTCGCCGGTATCCCGGAGCGGGGCAGCCGGGACGGAAGGAGAAATCGCCCCCAAAGCGGATCGGAGCCGGGCCCCAGCTGCGGGAGGGAGAGACTTAAAAAAAAAAAAACCCCAACCCCAAACCAAATACACCTCTAGCTCTCTGTACAAACTTGGCTGCCTGTGTTTCTGTGGCACATGGTCCGTAAGGTCAGGAGTGGGGGCGGGGGGAGGTAATTACCTACACTTGATCAGAGATTATACCTACTGCTTCCACCCAGGAGGTGATTTATAATTTAAAGATAAAGCATAATAAAGTCATAAAAGAGAAAGGACACTGTTGTGGTGTCTGATTAAAATCTAAGGGCTGGTGTATAATATATGAGACGGGGCTGCCGGGGGCTCCGGCGTTGCGGGAACTCCCCTGGGCCCAGCCCGCTGATGGGCTAATCACGGCCAGCCCCTACCAAAATTACAGCTGATTGTTTCACCCATTATTTCTCCCAACTTTTAATTTCTGCTTTCCAAAGGATCATTGCCCGCGGTAATTGCGAAGGACCTGTCCTTGTATGTGTCACAGCCTCAAAGACAAAAAAAAAAAAAAAAAGCTAATTTTTCTTTTATGCTTTCGCTATTTTCCTACCTTTTTTAGGGGCGGAGGGGGCGGGGGCAGCTAATTCAAGCGCAGCGGTGAGTTGGACGTCCAGAACAAGAGGGGAATTGATATGATCCGAGCACATGTACACGCCGAGAGCGAACCAGCTGGGGGGAAATGAGGGTTTTGGGGGGATCAGAGGTAACTCTTATTCCGATGTCGCCCGTAAATAAACGCTCATAAAGGAATACTTCCCGAGCTACGTGGATCGCGTGATTTCTCCGTGGGGAGGGACTAGATTTCCCCCCAGCCCCTTGGACTAGATCGATCCTCATGTTTCGCCTCGCGCTGTTTAAACGTATTAATTTGGTCTCAGCCGCCTGGGCACTTTCATTTGATATTTAATTTTAATTAATGAGTGCGTTAAAGGGAGAAGCCCGGGGGGGGGGGGACAACGCGCGGGTGCGTGCTCCTGCCACTGTGCTGCCTCACTCCAGCCTCTGGCAACACGTTTGCTTCCGTGGGGCTCATTTAATGGGGGGAGGGGGAGCCCCGGCGGGCCCCTCGGCCCCTGCCCCCGCAGCCGGCGGGAGCGGAGAAGTGCAGAGTCCCATTTTGCGCCTCGAATATCTTCTTTCTATCGATCCCGCAATTATTTAAAAGAAAGCAGCATCCCCTCCCACTTCTCCAAATAAGGCTATTTAGATGCTTTCCAGATGAGTGGAGGTGCGCTGCAAGGGAGCTGACAGCCAAGTCGATCATAGCCCCCGCGATCCTCCACTCGCCTGCCCCCGCCACCCCACCCCACCCCCCAGACACGCACTTCCAGCTCGGCTCTCCTCCGGTGATGAAGATTGCAGACTATTATGAGCAAGGGATTAATTCGTAGCCAATTACAAGCCGCTGCTAAATATGAAGGCATAAATAAGACCCGGCGGGCGGGCGGGCGCGAGAGAGGGGACCACGACTGCCTGGGCGACCCCGGGAGGAGGAGGAGGAGGAGGATGAGGAGGAGGAAGAAGGAGCAGCTGAGCGGAGCCTGCGAGTGAAGGAAGCATCACCTCGGGACTCGCTTGAGCCGCGGGAGGGTCCGCTCCGGGGGGAGCTGTGGCCCGGGGGCAGCCCCCGGGAAGGCGAGCCGGGGGCAGGAGAGGAGCCCCCCTCTGAAGTTTGCGGCCGGGGAAAGAGTTGTCACCGCGAGGGGCTCTGGCAGGAGCCATGAATGTGAGCAGAGACAAGGCTCAGGTGGGTGACATCTCTATCCCGGCGGCAGCCGCCCCGGCTGGCATTGTGGTGGAGCCGGTGTCCTGCAGCCTCCACGGGGAAGGCATGGAGAGCCACGGGGAGCAGAGGCTCTCCTCCAGCAGCGACCTGCCGCTGTACTCGTGCGCGGGGGGCAGGGAGCGGGCCGGGGACCCCCCGAGCAACACGCCCGGGCCGGAGGGGGCCGGGGCAGCCCTGCCGGTCGTGCACAGGACCACCTCCTTCTCCGTGCTGGACATCCTGGACCCTAACAAGTTCAACAGCAAGCGGAGGCAGTGCGCGCTGCTGTACAAGTCCGTGGGCGGCGAGTTCGCGCTGGGCGCGGAGGATAAGCCCGGGGACGCGGGCACGGAGCTAGCGGATCCCAAGGCGCTCTCGGAAGACTTGGACACGTGCAAAAAGTCCGCAGACTTGCTCAGTAAGTGCGGTGTGCGGTTTTCACGCGCGTGCCCCCCTTCCCCTGCCAGCGCCCCGCGGGTCCGGAGCCGGGAGTCCCGACGGCGAGTGCCGGGCTGGCGCCGCTGCGCGTGCGCGGCCCATCCCGGCCCGGCGGGGCTGGCACCGCTTCCACACGGGGGGCTCCCGGGCCCCCAGCCCCCCCGTCTCGGGCGTCGCACAAGCCAGCCAGCCCCGCGGGGTAACTCCGCAAGCTGCGGGGGCGCGAGCGAAGCCCTGAGCGGCCCGTGCTACCAGCCGCGTTATCCCGCACCCCCGCGGATCAGGCCCGTCGAGGACCCAGGCGGCAGCTAAACAGCCCCCCCGCCGCCCCTCTTCCCGTCTTTTTGTGAGGACTTTCCTGGCCCCTCGCCCCCTCCCCCCGGCTGCCGCGCGTTGCTCTGGGCGACAGATTCAATTTTCTCTCTCCCCTCGGCTTTTTTAGGACAAATCAGACTAATTGTGACAAAACGCTGGTTATCTCTGGAAAAACAATTAAATTCCTTCGATTACATTTAAGGTAAAATGTGCTTAGCAGCGTAAAGAGGCTGGATAATGGGGGAAATCGCCCCAGAGTGGCATGTCGGACTGCCTGGGTCGATATCCTATTATCGAATTGTGCATATCTCTTTCAAGCACCTTGCAAACTCTCTCCTAACATCTAAATTATAGGGTCAAAATTCGGATAATTACTCGATTAAAACCTATTACACTTATTAGGGCTCGCTATTGATCGGGAATTGCATTCGACCGAAGCTCTAGATTGCTTCCCCCCCCCCTCCCCCTTTCGTGGGGCCAAATATCCCAACTTTCTCGCTTCCACAGAGGGACGAGGGCACTTCCGGGGAAAGGCGGCACGTGTGGGGCAAGATGCGGGGCTGGGCTGCGTTTGGAGGCAGGAGGAGCTGTGTTTGGTCCTGGGGAATAAACTTCTGGGATGAGAAACCCCTCCGGAGGGGGCTGGGGGGCTGCACCGACGTGTGATGGGATGTCTACATTAATTAAAAGGTAGCGGGGAAATAGGCTCGAGCTGTGTCTGGCTGAGCCCGACCGCTTTCCGGCAGCTCTGTGTTCAATCACCAAAGCAATAGCAGCAGCCAGACAGGAATAGCATGCCGGGGCGATTTTGAAAAATCCGAGGATGCTTAAAGTAATTATTCGCCTAAACTGATCTGACTTTTGTCATACTAAATAGATTTGTGCAATCGGAAAGACCGACGAGGTCAGCCTATCACTAATCTTACCCTTTATCTCCAGGCAAGGAGAGAAATGCAATCCCATCACTTCTCTAAAAATAAGTATATTTAGGAGCAGCGTGCCGTGCTCTCGCCTCGCTTCCTGACAAGCCACCTCGTCATCCCGCACGTCTTTCTCGCCCGGCATCGTAACTCGGCTAATATTTTGCAAAGCTAGAAACAGCCCCAGATAGATTTGTGATTACTCAGAAATAATGGGAGTTAATTCCCACCCCCACCCCACACACACACTTTTTATGTATATAGAAAACTGGGTAACAGGCGACCAATATATAGATTGGCTAAGAGGAGATCAAGTGGTGCCTAGTAATGCCCAGAAACTATGAGTCTCTCGCTACCAAAAGAAAAGACCGAATATATTGAAAATATACAATCACAGCGGGGGGGGGGGCGTGTTTGCTAAGGACAGTTGCGAAACCGCACTGGTCCTAAAAATCACGGCAAAGCCCCGTATTAAATGTGTTTTCCAGGCACACAGCTACAGCCCGGAGTGATATCGCCTCCGACGATATTAATCGCGGGGCAGCTGATGTCTAAAGATCTAAACACCCCTTTTAAGGCAGGGGTGAGGGGTTTTACCGCTCCTTGCAAAAGAGAAGAAATCCCTCAAATAACACACGCGCGTTCTCCGTGTAGTCTATACTCAGCCTACCTGTTCGATCAACCCCGGTTTTACCGGGGTAAAATCGGTGCTCATGTGCGTATACACCCATTCCTTTTCTCTCTATATTATTGCAAAAAAAAGAAACCCCCCAAAGCCCAGTTGCACATGTCTGTCGTTCGTAGCGGCGACTCGTACAAGTTGCACACTGTTTTAACTTCCTTACACCTGCGTGCATTATCCTGAAATAACAACAACAAAAAAAGGATCAGGTCGCAACCAGGTCCCACCTCCGTGCATATCGAGCACCATACCGAGGTTTCTCTGGTCTCGTTTTGAACACGGAGAGAGGAGGCATTGCGGGACAGCTGCCCCCACCGTGCTGAGGGGGCTTCCGCGCGAAGGCGACTGCAAAAAACTTCTTTTTCTTTTTCCCTTTCCCCCCTATTCGTAGGCAGCAAACAGCAGCCGATGTTAAGCCGAAATCGGCTAATTTCACAGAACAAATTCTTAACATTGTAAAAAAAAAATAAAAATGAATACGAATCAAGCGGAGATGCAGCGTTTGGCTTGAAGATTTGGGCAAAGTTTGAGCCGGACTGGACTGCTTGGTATTTATAGAGCCGGGAGGACTACAGAATAGATGTTAGAATAAGTCCTAGTGACTTTATTTGCATGTGCATATATATATATATATATGCGTCTGCACAGAGAGAGATTTGGGATTTCTACACAACTTCGGGTCCGCTGGGCTACAGAGGTGGAAAAGGGAGTCGGATTGAGGAAGTTTCAGAGTGCCTAAACGTGGTTTTGTCCGAGCCCGGATCCAGCCCTCCTCTCCCCGGCTGGGACCGGGGGCTGAGCAGATCAGACATGTCCGCGCCCCACAGGCACGATCCCCGGCCGAGGAGCAGAAATATTATTATTTCAGGATTCATGACAAGATCTTCAACAGGAGAACAATGCTCTTAAATATCGGATAATTACCTCGCTCTCTCGCGGAGTCCCGTTAATTGGAGCATAATACAAACCCAAATAAATTAAATGACCGGTAACTACTTTGTGCATTACACAAAATGAGTTTAATTAAGTTTGTATCTGCTCTGCTAATCAATACACGTATTTACTCCACTTTAATACTTCTGCAGGCGGAGAACAAACAGGGCATAGAAACGGTTAAAAAAAAATTGCCAAAACAGAAGTCAGCAAATCTCCCCTCAATGCAGATAATTAAATAAGTACAATCCAAAGTGTAATATATTTGCTTTCCGCCTCCTGCAAAAATGCACTGCAGCTCCAGCATAATTCACACAGCTTCCCAAATGTGCCATGCTAGCTATTATTCATTTAAAATAATAATAATAAAAAAACCCCTTTATTTTTCTCATCTATCTCTTCTGGGCCCATTTCGCAACGTTAAATTCCAGTGTAAAATTATTTTGAAATTTGACATCCCTGACGCTGCTGGCAAGCAGTGCCCCGGAGCAGACTGGCTGCAGTGGCTTGTACAAGGGGTGGCTAAAAAACTAAAAGAAGGAGCGTCGTTTTGTTAGATTTCGCGATCTAATGCTGATTTCAGAAGGTGAATAAAGTATTCAACAGAAGGTTTGTTTTTCACCCCCCCCCATCACTTCCCACTAAATAGCTTTTTCTGTTTTTAACGCTTTTATCTCCCAGGCTTTTAGGAGGGTAAGCTAGTGGATACTGCGGTAATGTTTAATGCCAGCGTTAGTCAAACGGTGGTTTCTTAATCATAACATCACACTATCAAACGCTTCTTACGCCGAGCACATTTTAAAGGAGAGAGCCTGTTTGGGCAGTAGTTATCATTTCATACCTCAGCTTTTTCTTTTTCGCTTTTCTTTTTTTTAAACGACACATTGGGGGAGTCACCGAAATGCAGGTTTCTGCATTCTTGCAACGATGTGTAGTGGATCCCGAGCAAACGACACCCCAGAGCCTATGTCGCCAGAGTGTTTCAAGTGTAGCATCTGCCCGCCTCCCCTTGGCAAAACAGCCCAGGAACCTGCCTGGAGCCGGAAAGGGGCTGGAAACCGCCCGCCGCCGCATTGCATGGACAGCCCTACCTATGCGCCCGCCTGTCCCGGAGAGCTGCCAAGCTCCGGAGGACTGAGCTACCGCCCCGCTTCGCCCAAGGGGACCTTGCGGCAGGCCGGCCAGGTGGGGAGCGGGCCTGCTGCAACGCCGCCTCTCTCCCCCCCGCTTCGAAAAGAAGCGTGCCCCCGGTCTCCCCGCGGGGGGAAACCAGAGCCGGGCTCCCGCGTGGGGGGGGGGGAGCGCGGCTGGGGCCGCTCCTGACCCGCTGTGTTGCCTTGCAGAGGAGGGCGAGGAGTGCGAGCTGGACTACGCCGGCCGGCCCAGCCCGGGCGCGGAGAGCGAGCTGCAGGACGAGGAGGAGCTGTGCAGCGAGGAGGGCGGCGGCGGCGGCCTGGGCGCGCTGGCGGGGCCGGGCGAGGAGCCGGGCCGCCACGCCGAGGCGGCGGAGCAGGCGCCGTCGGGGCAGCCGCCGCCGGCCCCCGCTCCCCCCAGCGCCGCCGCCGCCGCCGCGGGCGCGGGGCCGGGGCCGGGGCCGGGGCCGGCGGCGGCCAAGCCCAAGCGGAAGCGCACGGGCTCGGACTCCAAGTCGGGCAAGCCCCGGCGGGCGCGGACAGCCTTCACGTACGAGCAGCTGGTGGCGCTGGAGAACAAGTTCAAGTCCACGCGCTACCTGTCGGTGTGCGAGCGCCTCAACCTGGCGCTGTCGCTCAGCCTCACCGAGACGCAGGTGAAGATCTGGTTCCAGAACCGGCGCACCAAGTGGAAGAAGCAGAACCCGGGCGCCGACACGAGCGCGCCCACGGGCGGCGGCGCGGGCGCGGGCGCGGGCGGCGGCGCGGGGCTGGCGGCCGGCAGCCTGGCCGGGGGGCTGAGCCCGCTGAGCCACTCGCCGCCCATGGGCGCCCCGCTGGCCATGCACGGGCCCGGCAGCTACGCCGCGCACCCCCCCGGCGGGCTGGTGTGCGCCGCCCAGCTGCCCTTCCTGCCCAGCCCGGCCGTGCTCTCGCCCTTCGTGCTGGGCTCGCAGACTTACGGCGCCCCCGCCTTCTACGCCCCGCACCTATAAGCGCCCGGGCCGAGGGCCCGCGCCCTGTAAATAGGAGTAGCTGGGCTGGAAAGCGCCCTCCCCTGCCCCGCGTCTCGCCCGCGGGCCACGGACCCGTCTGACTCTCAGGGTGACACCGAGAAGGACCAGGCTCGGCCGCAGCGATGCGCTCGTGATTGCACGAGGTTTCCGCGCGCGCGCGCGTGTGTGTGTGCGTGCGTGTGTGTGTGTGTGGGCCCCCCTCACTCCCCCCCACCCGCATCCGAGCCCGGCTCCCGCGGCATCTCGACGCGTTTCGTCTCCCTGCGGGCGCCCGCCTGGCACGTCTGTACAGAGCCGGCGGCGGCAGCGGTTTGAACCCGATCTTGGTGTGTAAGGGGTGGGAATCCCGGGGCTCCCCGAGGCTATGGCAAGCACTTTGTTGGCTAAAAACACAACACACACACTTGAAGTCAATCAATAAACTTGAAGTCGACGGTGCGTTTCTCGCCTCTTTTCTTTGTCGCGCCGAAGGGGCCGGCTTGCGGCTGCCCCCATCCTGGACGAGGAGGGCGGATGCACTTTCTCCCCGGACCCGCTGCCTGTAGCACCAGCTCCAGCAACCAGCCCCGTGTGCCCGCTTGGGGAGTTAACACGGGGCAGCCTGGCCCTGGCGGGGGCATCTCAGCCTTGGGGGGCAGCTCCGCCTGCCACCCCTTTCCCCCCTCCACTCCCAGCCCCTGCCAGGTGCCCCCGCTCCAGCTGCAGCAGGGTGACAGTATTAAATGATATCTTTCTAATCCCATTAGCTCCTTCCTCTTGTTGGCTTCCTCCAGTGAGCATTTTTGACAACCTTTTACTGCCAGGGCTGACACTTGAAGCGTGAGGAAGTTATAATTTCTGACAGAGAAATTACATCTTTCCCCAGACAGCGCGGTCTTGAAATGTAAATGGAGATGGAGATGGGGAGGGGGAGGAGGGGAGGAGGAGATGGAGAAGTTGAGCCTGGGGGGGCCGCTCCCCGGATGCACTGAGGGCACTTGGCCGGCAGAGGGGGCACGGGAAGAAGGAAAACTTGCCAAGCCTTGTGGCAAAAGCTTGGGGAGGGGGTGAGAGCAGGAGGGAGAGAGCCATGCTCCCCACAGAGCAGCACCGGTGCTTCCAAGTGTCTAGGCTGGTCCCTCCTGCAGATCAGGACTGACCCCTTCCCCCCCGCCGGGCAACCTGGGCCCACACGGGCACATCCCTCCCCTCAGCTGAACCCAGGCTCTGCCTCGCACTGGGCCTGAGTAATACTCCTTACACAGGTGTGTGAACACGGAGGAATATGCCTGGCAGGGGGCTGCCCAGGGCCGCCCAGAAATGAAAGGCCTGTTCCATTAGGTCGGGGGAGCGTGGAGCCAGGGGCCAAGAGCTTTCCTGGGATAAAAAAGTGACGTTGCATGGATGGGAATGAGGGCAGCAAGCGAAAGCAAGGGTTCTGGAGGGGGGTGCCAAGCAGAGGCCCCCCGCACCACCCACAGTTTCTTCAGAAGCATCCAGGGAACAGTGTATGCCACTTGAAGGACCTCTGCCTCCAGCCCCAAGGACATCGGGGATCACACGTAGGCCCCACAGCTGCAGAATATCTCCCCCCATTTTGAGCTGCTGCTTCCTGGTGCCACAAGTATCCATCTTAGCAAGAGCTAGGGGGAGGTTGAGGAAAAGGCGCCAGGACTTTGTGTGCCTTGGCTTGGCCTGGCTTTGATTTGAACGAGGGGAAAAGTGCAGCCAGAACCTCACAGTGCAAGTTGGAGGAGCAGAACTAAGAAATATGTGCGTGGCATAGGACTGACTGGTGCCGACCAGAGAAGTCCAGAGCTAAGGCCTTCAGCGGGTGAGGAAGAATTTACCCCAACCTCCTCTTCGAAGAAGTCCCATGCAAATCGCCATTGCACAGAGCGGCCCGGTTCTTGGAAAAGCTGGAATAACGATACTGAGGAAGTTAGAGACATATTCAGATGTCAACTCCAAGGCAGAAGACCTACCCTGAGCTAATAAACATCTCCTAACTTCCGTAAGTAAGAATAGCCTTTTTTTCCTATTTGTCATAAAAATAAAATATAAGCTGGCATTTCTGCCTTCACATGCCCCGAGGGAAGCATACAGAAGTAAAAAAAAAAAAAAATCTAGCCCAGTCACAGAAATCCTAAACAATAGCTTTGCGTAGAACTGAACCAGTGTCATTCAGCATTTCCGTAGCCCATTGCAACCCTTAATAGAGGGGCTCCCAGGCGGGAGTCAGGTCTCAACCCACAATTCTGTACTCCAATGGGGAAACTGAGGCAGAGATGTTAAGTGATTTGTCCAAGCTGGGGAAGGGAACCAGTATGTCATACACCTCCCCTTCCTAGATCACACCGCCTTTGTAACAATTGCTCCCCTGGTTTGCGAGGCTGTATGACACACGCCAAAAGTTTCAATCAATGCAAGTTTTCACTGTCAGGAAAAAACCTATGGATAAGGAAATAGTCTTATTAAATGCGGTCTGAAATGCTTCCTCAGTGATAGCAGGTGAGGGACTAGAAAGATCAACAGGGTTTAGTAATGGGATCAAGAGCATTTCAACTCTAGCACTAGTTTTGAAAGGCTTGCAGTCACTTATTATCCACTGAGGGCTGCTCAATGGCTTATATAGGGGACAGATATGCGGTGATACTTTAATCCTTTCCTAAATTAGACTATGCAGGCAAAAACCAAAAGGTGGATCACACAGTGTAATATGAAACTGAAGTTTTCAGCTCATCAGGCCTTCCACTGCGGAGTTTGGTCCTGCCCAGGTCCCCTGTGGGACATGGGGGAGCGGAGACACGGGCATGGCTGCACAGCTCCCAGGGCAGACCCGCTTGCATGACATCTGGGGCTGAACCAGCAGGACTGCTAAGAAATTGGACAGGTGCATGAATATGTCATTCACAGTGGTCAGTGTGGAGACATGTTGGCCTATATATATATATGGATGCTGTGTGGAAGGCAGTATCCCAGTTTCCTGGAGTCAGCTGTATCTGAGTGGGGAAGGCTCTTCCCACGTGCTGGTCAGCTGGGGTGAACATCCTGCTACATGAACGTTCGCATTTACAGCACCATGTTGCAACACAGCCCTAGGGCTGCTTGGGCAACAGGTCTCTGCGGCATGGAGCTGACTGAGGAACCTAACTTCCCTGGGAACCTCTGCAACTAACCCCTTGCTGATGAGATCTGAACAGGAGCCAATTATAATTTATTTAACTGCTAGCACAGATGGGACAATACCCATTCCAACATCTTTACAACCCAACCTACCCTTAGGGGTTTTGCAAAAAAATCCTACTACTATTAATAAATATCTCCAGCAATGGCAGTGATGTTGGGAGCCCTGGGCAATGGCTTCAGTTAGCACCATTTCAATGAAATCTGCTAAAGTGAGAGAAATCATCAGTGGTTTTAATGGCTGGTGGCTGTAGATCTATTCTGAGTAGGGTAACTCCAATTTCTAAATTGGAAGGAAGGACACGTGCCCACCTCCTCCTGCAGCACAGCTGGAATGGAGCTGAGCAGAGCCTGTTGGGGGTGGGAGGAGGATGCGGGCCACCCACTGTGGGCTCAGGGCTCCCAGCCATGCTACCCTGCCCCAAGAGCCCTATGCTGCCCACATCACCATGGAGCCTTGGGTCCACATCCTCTCCTACCCCACGCACAGATCTGGGAGGGCACAGGCCTTCCTGTGCACCCCCTCCCAGGGAGTGAGCTCAGCAGCAGGAAGCTTCCCTCCACTCCGCCCCCTGGATGAGCCACCCAGGGCTCCGTCTCACTCTCTGGCAGGTCCCATGCACTGCCCTGGCTGGGCAGTGCATCTAGCCCCCTGGCTCACTCCCTCTCTCACTGTGGGGGACCCAGTCTGCCCCCACCACAGACTTATCTGCAGGCAGCTAGGGGAGCTACTCTCCACTGCAGCCTGGGGCTGTATTCCTGGCATGTGGCACCCCTGCATCCCTTTCCCCCAAGCCCCAAGCAGCTCCATGCAGGCTGGAACTGTGCCAGCCTGCAAGGGGAAACCTGCCCATTTCTGAGTGTCTCAGCAGCGAACAGAAAACCTGGATACCTGAACAATACTGGGAATTTGGAGCAAACACTGTTCCAGAGTCAGGCAGGCAGGTTTAGAAGGCCTCATACTATTTACAGTGGTGCTGAAAATAGACTCCCATCCATCCTCCTCAGCATAGCCCAGGGTCACATGGATGACAATTCTTGTAAGTAGCAGGCCAATTTTCTGATGCTGGTGAGACTTAGGAGCACAAAGGTAAGGAGAGGACATCTCTGTGCAGATGGTCCTGTCCCTGCTAGCTTTGCAGTAGTAGCGCATGTGCTTCAAGAGCTGGATGTCTTCAACTAATGGTATTTATTTTAGGGCTGTGCAAAATTTCACTGGCCATTTCTTTTCGACACTGTTTCGACTAACTTGGAGGTCAAGACAGCAAAATCAGAATGAAACAAACGCCGTCAAAATAGCTTTGAAACAAAATGAGGCTAGTCAAAATGTTTTGAAAGTCAAAATGTTTTGACCACAGGTTGGGGATGGGAATTCAGTCCAGCTGGGCTGAGTTCCCATCCCCAGTGCAAGATCTGGAAGGGGAGGATGGGAAGTCAGCCCAGCTGGGTTGACTCCCCATCTTCCGCGCTATATCCCCATCCCTAGCACTAGATCATGCTGGGGGAGGGAAGCAGCCCAGCTGGGCCGCTTCCCCATTCCCAGTGCTAGATCACGCCGGGGGGCAGGAGACAGCCCAGCTGGACTGCCTTGCTGCCCCTGGTGAAATCTAGCACTGGGGATGAGGAGTCAGCCCACCTAGGCTGACTTCCCATCCCCAGCAAATGTCGAAACAGCCTTTCTGTTTTAACCGAATGGAATGGAACAGCTGTTTTGAATCTAAATGAAATTCAAAAAAGAACGCTTTTCCATCGAACCGTCGAAACTCAAGGCAAAACTGAACGGTGCCGTTTTGCACAGCCCTACTCTGTAGTGAAACACATAACACCCACTGTATGCAAGGTAAACCCCACAGGGATGTAATGCAGTTGCCTTTGAGTAGCACCAGGTGCTTGCCAATATGCTGCGTCATGTGCATGCCCAGAAGTGCGTTAACTGGGCTATGTTGCACTTATCTAGCAGAGATGGTGCTCATGAACTCGGTGTGGTTCAGTCCAAAGGCAGTGAAGAGTTTCACTCGATGGGGAATCACTGAGCTTCCCTCATTAGGTAGCAGTTTAAAGCAGGGGTTGGTAACCTACAGTCTGTAGGCCATATCCAGCTCATGGAGCCATTGGATCCAGTCCCCAGAGTCAGGGACTTGGTGGCTTTCAGTGGCAGGAGGCTGGGAAGCAAAGAGAAACAGCAGCAGCAGCTGGGCCTAGCACCAGCCTACCTCAAACTCAACCTGTGTCATTCTGGCCACAAAAACATCATTGACCACTGGTATAGAGAATTCCATATCTAAAAGTCCCTGATCACAGGAAATTCCTCCTCTAGAGAGGGATTAAATACTATTCTCATCAGCACCAGTGAAATATGGTAAAGCAACCTGAAGAACTCTTACTTGACTGAATGCACTGTCTCTGCCTGGTTCCCAGTCCTTCCTTTTTTTTTTTGAGACCAGACTTTAGCGGGCTTGATGCAAGAATCAGAGAGTGTAAATCTAAGGGAATCAGACTAGGTAATTGTAAAGGTTTGCTTCATCTTAAAAATCCATGAAGGCCTAGGAAGAAAAGGCAAGGCTGAAGAGCTGGTATCTGACATGGTAATACGCTACACTGGAAAAACAGAACCATAACATTGTGGAAAACCAGAGCTGAAAAAGACTGAAGTCAGGAAATCATCTAGTTTTGCCCAAGGCAGGATCATCCCTGTCTAAGCCATCCCCTGTCTAACCTACACTTAAATTATGCCAATCCTGTAACTCCTCTAGGTAACTTGCTCCAGTGCTTAAGTACTCTCAAGGTTAGAAAGTTCTTTCTGACATTCAACTCCGAACTGTCCAAGTAGCAGCTCACAGGTACATGCAGCCAGTGAGGGGTTAATTTGCACCCCTCCCAGGCTCCCACCCTCTTCTCTCCCCGATTCGTTTAGTCCCTGTCCCAGGGTGCTGCATTGCATGGTACAGCTCGTGGTGCTGGGGAAGCCTGCAGCTTGGGGCAGTGCAGTGCACCAGGGATTACCTGCTTGAGCTGGTGTGGCCCACACAGGGTCCAGCCTCTGGCCACTTAGAAGTTGAAAAGTCCTGATTTTAAATAGCCAAATAAATATCTTCACAAGTTAATTTGGAGTGTCCATACAGCTTTTCTATTTAACCAAGTTCATCCTGGTCATGGAGTTACAGCTGAGAAAGGAATTAGGTTACTGGCGATTGTTGGATCGGTCATAAAAAAGACTTTGCAATGCAGGAAGTACTTTTATTGTTGGAAGATCTGGTGTGGCTCTGGGATTTAAACCCATCCATCAATCATAATGGATACCAATGAAGAATACATAAGGAACCATAACACTGAAGCAAGGTCATTTTGTCCCACAACCCCCATGATTTTTAAACCACTTACAACATTTTCCTCTGTCTAGGTGTCCATTGGAGCACCCCCCACCACTTTTTGAAACAGCCTGGGTATATCAAACTCATATAAGCTTGTGCTATATTCATGTCTAAGATGGGTAACATGATTGTCTGGCAGACTGAAAAAAACCCCCCCAAAACGCATTGACACTTGGTCCCTTACTATAGCCTTGCTAGCATTGCAAGGGATGCAGTTTGCTAAGGTGGGAGTCCAAGTCAGCCCATGCAGAATCTGGTCTTTTCTGTTATAGAAATGGAGAATGGTATTCCTTAAAGGAAGATGGTATCAGCCCCCTTCCCTGCTCAGACTCCTGGAGTGGCAGGAAACTTTTCCAAAATTTTAATGGACACCAGGGGAGGCTCGAGGGCAAAGGATTCTGAACACGATATTAGGAAACATTGACAGCAACAACAGTCAGAAGGGAAAATAGTGGCAATTGTCTTGAGAAACTGCAAACGTGGAAATAAGTTCCCCGACTACAGCTAACAGGTCATTCCAGTGTGCTGCAAAAGAGGGATCTAGATCAGTGGTTGGCAACCTTTTAGGAGCAGCAGGCCAAACAACTCGTGGAAAGCAAGTCAACAGCCTGCAATCTGGCTGTTGAATTGCTGCTGATGTCCCAGCTTTGTGGGCTAGATCTAGTCTGCAAGCCATAGGCTGCTGACCCTTGGTCTACAGTCACTGAATGAATTCTCTCTCTTCAAGGCTGGAGAATCAGGCCCACATAGCAAAACTTTTCTCATATTGTACCTTAGTAGCTCCAAGTGAAACCTGGATTTCAAATGTTGGGTCCAATGTTCAAACCGTGGCTTCTTAACAGGCATTCAGATCCTGACCTTCAACTCAGCAAGTAAGTCTGTAGAACTGGCGCTGGGACACTCGCTCTAGGTGTCCAGGCTTTGAAGGTGTTTTGCCCATGTAAAAAGCACCAAGCATTCACTGGCTCCAACTTTCTGGCTTATGAATCTGAGTGTTTGTGAGGTCCTCATTTGCCCTTGAATGGGCAACAAGGCTCCAGAGTATATTCACTGAACAGCAAAAGGGGAGGAACGTAAAATTCAGCACAGTGATTCAGACCTGGCTTGTTGAATTGGACATCCTGCCTTCAGCAGTAGCCACCATTCAAGACTTCAAGTGGTGAAAGAAAGCATATAGATCCTTGACCTTGAATAAGGTTGTCATGGGGTAGCATCCATCTCGCCCCTAGCAGGGAACAGCACGAGGTTTTTGTTACCCATAGTTTTTCCTTCTATAACTACATATATAATCAGTTGTAAATCCCGTGGTAGTGGGTGATTCTAGGACCTCTGGAGCCAACCTGTATTCCAGGGTGAGCATACATGGTCCCAAGCACAGGAGCACACAAGAGGCTTTGAAGCAGTAGCTTTCTGTTCAGTGTCAATATGCAGAAGTGCTCCATGAATAGGGCTCAGCACTGCAAACTAAAACACATATCCAGGGGTCTCCCCCCCACCTCCCCAAAAAACCCAACAAACTTACCAAGGTAACCTATGAACAAAGTCATTTCTGCCCTCTTCATGGAGAAAGCAGCTTAGTGCATCATTCCTGTAGGATTCAGAGAACACCAGGAAGCAAAGAAAATGTCCAGTGCAATTTTACAGATGATGAGCAAGAGTCCAGTTTAGGAACACAGTTCCATTCTTGCATGGACTGACGTAAACCAGGAGCAAATCTCATGGAAGTAAGTGGCTTTCCATCAGTGAGAGGAGAATCAGGTCCTGAAATATTAATGACAGTCAGTGACATGCTGTGTCACCTTGGGCAGGTCCCTTGGCCACTCCAAGAGCCATTTTTACCATCTGTTAACTAGAGATAAATGACACTCAGTTCTGTGAAGCACTTTAAGATTCAAAGATGACAAATGCTCTGTGCATTACCACCATCACCATTCAGAGTGAAGTATTTGAGCTGCAGGCTAGATTTGCTTTGGACATGATCCTGTGAGGTGCCAAGTACCCTTTAGCAGTCCAAGAGCCTCAGCACTGTATGTGATCACACTTTTATTTCCCTCCCCCCAGTCTATTTCCCCCTTCGGTAAAATAAAAAGACTGATAAAGCAGTACCTGATTACAGCCCTTGTTACTGCTTGTAGCAGACTCTTTGCATCCTGGCATCACTGTAGTTTCCCAATTACAAGAATACTATTTTAAAAAACAAAACAAAAAAACAAGATACCCAAAAGCAATTTTCAAACACACAGTATCATTTATTATATTTTCCAGATACCTTTTATAGTGTGTGAGGATAAGAGAGCTTCATAATGGCATTATAAATATAGCAAATTAATGGTGGATGCAATGCCAACACCTTGTCATTATGCAAATTGGAATGTCGGCAGAAACAGTTATTCAAAAATCCCTTTAGAAGTAACTGGATGGTTAATGCTGCTCGTTATGTCTAAACTAATTAGCACCACATTTAAACCATTTTAATTAAGCTTTTTTCTTAACCCCTTGATGCCAGAATACTGGATTAATTTCTCAGGATTCCCAATACCAAGTGCTAATGCAAAATGCATTAATGCTTCTGGGAAGAACTCTGGAGTTATGCTCAGGGTGATAATAGGCTTAGCACTAAAAACTGAGAAGGTGGATCTCAGCCAGGAGCCCATGACAGAGCTCCTGATGTAGGCAGACAAGGGTGGAGAGAGAGGGATCAGGTTGAACCTGTGGCTTGCAAAATGTGTGTTCTCTCTTGCCCTTCTCGGCACTCTCATCTATCTTTGCAATCCAAGGCAATGAGATCCAGGTGTGGGAGACAGCAGGGCCTGGACAACTCTGTGTTGCATGGGGGTGAGCCAAACAGGTGCATGTTGTCTTTCTTCAGCCGAACATAAATTACCTGGAAATTATCTTAGCACAACTCACAGTTATAACACTCGATTCATAGATGCTAGGACAGATTGCACAGGGCAGATCCCTTCTCTCAATGAGATCCAAGGACCCTGAGAGTGGGGCTTTCCTGGAGCTGTAAAGACAAGCAGTTGGTGTGGGTATGGGTGCCCATGTGAGGTAGAAACCTTTTGGACAGGTGATTCTAGCTCCTTTGGATCCCAGGAACAATATTAACACAGGATGGTCTCTCTTTCCTCCAGCTCGAGAGTCTAGTCATTTACCAGGATTTCCATGTACAAGCTCCGGCAGCAAAGTTGCCCATGTTCTACGTGTACTATTATGGACCAATTATCAGACCCAATAGCACAGAACAAAATCACAGAGATTATGGATCTAAACATGAGCATGGAGCTCTTGCACAACCAATCTCCCTGAACAGACACGCATCCCCACAGCCTCACTGTTTGCCATCAAATACCATTAGGATTTTGGGGAGTTACACATTCATTATAGTCTCCGTTATAATCTTTATATGCATCAGGGCATTGTGAGACTCTAGACAGGCCGTAGCCACCTCCTTATACATTTGGCCAAGATCTTCCTGATCTCTAGTCTGAGATGAATCAGAGAAAACTATCATATACGCAGCTCAGGAAGCACTGGCATAAGAGCCAAATCCTTGGTGGAAAAGGAGCAATTGACAGCTATCTGAGTATAGCTGAACAGCTGCTCCCAGAGATTGTCTTGGTCTGCTGTACTCAGTCTTTGGGCTACAGCTTTTAATCATTCTAGGCCATAACTTACAGTTTGGACAGTTATGACAACCTGATCTCTTTCCCCGCCCTGTAGAAATTGCTGGCCTTGCCCCATCCAATCCTCTGTATCCCCTTTCACAATCTCTAGATATAAATGGGGCCATTGGCCACTCAGTCGTGAATCCTACACTAGGCTTGAATGAAGAATATCATCCTTCTAAACATGATACCTGGGGAACAGATCAGGATCGCCACTTCCACCCTCTGCTTCCAAATAACCTTCTTGATCTCTTCTGATCCAGGTGCTATCAGACCACAACTGCTACCGTTCCTCTAAACCAGCATATGGTGTTTCTAAGCTGTGGGCAGGAACAGCCCATCTGGGGTCTGAGATGGGCTGATGTTCTCACTCACCCACTGCCACTGCTTCACTTTGCACCCCTGCTGTGGCATTGGTGCAGCTCCCCACTATCTGACCCTGGCACAGCTCCTGACCAGGGCACAGGTGAAGCCAGTGCCACAGGCATGTCACCAAAGTCCCCTGACTCCATGGGCCAGATCTGGCATATGGACTGTATGCTCCTGACCCCTACTCTAAATTGCTTTAATTCCCTCACCCTCAACTGCCCAGTTCTTCCTTCATGCATACTATGGTCTCTTCCAGCACATCGAATAGGCTAAATTGCAGCAACTAAGCCCCTTGCACTTCCTGTTAGTAGTCTTCTGCTTGCTAAAGTGTTTTGTGGTGGAAGGGTGCTGCTACTGCTGACAGCACTGTCTGCTTCCAGTTGCATGGTGTCTACCACACACTTCCCTCTGAAGCTATTTTCTTCCTCTGATTCTTTTATCTTAACCTCCAGCCTCTATTTTTCCTCTTGCAGGAATCACTTTCTTTCTATAGTACATTTGCCTACTACCAAGAGTCCCCTTAATAAAGCTTCTTTCCTCCTCCTCCTCTTCTTGTTTAGGTTTTTTGGTACTATACACACTCCTCTCCCATTTTATACTTGACTCTATCCATGGATTATTCCGTTGGCATTGCCCCCTTTTCCATAATGGACCACCGTAGTTTGATACCCATTTTTAATATCCCTCATAGTGGTTATGAGCTGTTTCAGGCAGAAAGTATTCACAGGTATCCCCTCCTCCACAACCTTGTCTACTATATGCTAATTTCCTCTGAGAGAGGCAGGTCTCAACCTGCTATTATCACAGGTCCTTAATATTTCTTTTACCCTCTAAAATCCACCTGAATTCCTGTTATCTTGGCACCCAGGGATGCCAAGAGTGTTGCCAAATGGTCTAAGACCTTAGCAATTCTTGGCACAGTGCTTGGAGATGGACAAATCAAACTCTCCTTAGGCAAGTAAGAATACAAACAATGGACAGCTCTCCTGTCCTCAGACAGGCTTCTAGCTATCTCATGGTTGGTGTGGGCATACTTTACCCATTCAGGGAACCAGACAAGCTCCAATAGATTCACCAAAGAGCCTAGATCCATGTATCCTCTCTCCCTTACCTTGTCTCCTGTCTTTTCAGGAAACAGTTTTTATATCCCAGTAGCTCCCTCCACTGCCCAGCAACCCGCAGCTGGTGGCTGTTAGGCAAACAACATCCAGAAACTTTTAACAGAATCCCCAACAATGTATATACATAGCACATATTTAAAATTCCTGGCAGACTACAGGTGGGAGACAGCTCAAACCATACATCTTGGCTACAGCTAGCATAAGGACATGCTTATCAGGAACTGAGAAATATTTTCCATCTAAGGAAACACTTTCTAGTATAATAAATTCTATAATGGTGGCTGCCTATGGTAATTTGCTATGATCATGCACACTACTCTACAAGACACGATCCTATGTCCTCACAGAATAATTTGCATGGCATGTGTTTTGCTTTGCTCCCACACACACTCCTAGAGATGGTTTCCAAGAGACATTAAGAATTGTAGCTTACTGATGGAAATCCTCAACTAAGACATGATTGCTAAGGCCAGGGCTAGTCCCTGCTCTAAAGACATTGCAATCACTGGCCTTAGTGCCCGTGACTACCATGGCATTTTTGTTCAGCTGTTTGGAAAGGAGTCCCGGCTGAAAGAGGACTGCTTTCAGTCAAAACTCCTGCTCATAGACTCGCACCTCATTTCCAGCATTTCCATGTGGTTTGTACTAGC
This sequence comes from Crocodylus siamensis, assembly GCF_052110815.1. Classification (NCBI taxonomy): domain Eukaryota; kingdom Metazoa; phylum Chordata; order Crocodylia; family Crocodylidae; genus Crocodylus; species Crocodylus siamensis. The sequence continues at coordinate 15,584,277 of NC_143396.1, read as the reverse complement.
TTCTGATCATTACCATTTTTGTTCTCTCCAGAGTTTTTCTTTGCTTTTAAATGAAAACGCTGCTTTTCAAGAGTCTAGGCAGGTCAGCATCAGTTCTAGCAGTCTATGTCAGTCTAGCTTGAATTTAGCCAACATCTCAGTTTGTGTAGTTGTCACCCTCTGAGGTTAAAAAATAGGAACATCACCAGAAAGTGATCACATGCCATTTTTCCCAGAGCTCAGTAGTGAAGGAGATGGAGAGGTATTAATGCTGTGAGAGACCTAATACCACATCCCGACCTTCATAATTGCAATGCCCAAATCAGACCACAAAGAAACACTTTACATAGTCTCTGCACCACCTCATCCCACAGAACACCCAAGCAGGAGAGTGCAGAGCCCCATAGGTTTTCTTTCCTTTTTCTCCTATTTCAAATCCACAGAAGTTAAGAGTGACCACTTCTTGGTTCGTAGTCTCAACAAGTCACATAACTCTCACCTCAGTGCTTCATTCAGATCCCAAGCAGCATCAAAATCATAATCGCCATCGTCTCTTACTCATTCTAGGTTTTATTTCTTACCTGCAGGTAACATGCTCAGATGAGAGTAATGGATGAGAAACTGCAGTTGGCACCAATCACCCTCATACTAAAGTTCAAACAGCACTGCTGATTGCAGCACAAGTGTCTGCTTGGAAAATACTCACTAAACTTTATCGGAGCTTTACCTTTTTGGTATAAACTAAATACCAGCCCCTCCGCAGCATTCAAGCACTTAATTTCCTTGGTTTTCTCTTAAGATATCACTGTTCTGAGAATGAAAGTGGGGAGAAACAGCAGACAAAAATCAGGGAAATTAATTAAGCCTTTTGGTCAGTTATCAGTTTCACTTGATTTGAAACCGAGATCTGAGAGGTAGAGAATATCCAGGTCTTGCTTATGTTATGTTTTGTTATGAGAGGTGGGAAGGACCAGATTATAAAATGGCTGATAGGAATGAAGCCTGAGTATATTGGAGAGATGTATAACAGACCACAGTCTGCCTCTTTTAAGAAGGAACAGGCACATCAACAGAGATTAGGGTAAAAAAAATGAGAGCATAGAAAATTAACAGATCAGCTCTGATACTACACAGGAACTAAGAGGGGGAAAAAACCTGCATCAGAAGAAAGGGTTAGGAACAGGAAGTGCTTGACTGAAGATTTAGTGCTTGGTGGTGAAACTATAAAAATCCCTAAAATGGAAGGGAAAAAGGTGATGGCTCAGACCATAAAGGATTCTACCAGGCTTGATCAGGGGTAGAAGACCCTTACATTTTATTTTCAAATGAACCAAGAGACAAGCGAGTACATGGGCTGGTGTTAGAAACCCTCTTCCCAAATCTATTCCTAGCAGAAACCCCAAATCTAGGAAATAGAGAATCAGCTGAAAGCTCCCAGTCTACTAGGAACTCTAGTCCATCTAGCTGAACTGCAGGGCACTGAAATCCCAACAATGGGTGCTGGTAGAAATTTCTGAGGCGGCCAGGTATGGTGGCTTCAGGTGCAACAGATATTGAAATATGCTGCTTACCTGCCATTCTCTGAATTCTCTTCATGGTGAAATAATCTGAAGAAATGGGTTGATGGATTAATCTGGACAGGGAACATTATGTTCCTAAATGGCAAAGGCAAAAATAACTTTGAGGGCTAGACTGAGAAGTCTAGGTTGGTGTGAAGTAGAATATTGTTTGCCATTGAGAGCCCACAGGTTTCTCTAGCTTCCTCAAATAAAATGGTCTGTTTCCACACTGGAAGAGGTGAGATTTGACCTCAAAAAGAGGTGGCAGACGCAGGCCTATGAGCAAGGAGCAGAATTTGCATTGTTCCATCCCTACTCTAATCCCATCCCCAAAGCCACATGTGTAGTTAGTTAGAGCTAGCCATCTATGGAGCAAACCACTGGCTGTGAAATCTTGAGGTAGTCTGCAGATCCTCATTCAACATGGACGAAGGTGTGAGCTCTTGGAGGGACTCCGATCCTGTGGGGTGATCTGTATGTCAACATCAAGTCCATTTTAATTCTGTCTTACACTAATCGGGGCCAGATTTGGAGCGAGGCCTCCTACATTCTAGACTGGATACAACCTGTACGTAGCAGGACGACAGCAGCATGACCAACTTGTAATAAATTCAGACAGGATAAAGCAACTGCTGTGTTTGCAGAAAACTTTCGAATGTTTCCCTCCCTGTTCTGGGAGGGGATCAGGGTGGAAAGCAGTGGAAAAGCCAAACAAGATAAAAGAAACAAAAGTGAAGAACCGGGAGCAGAAGTAACAATAGGGGATCCAGTGTTTGCCAAAGGGGTTTTCATACAAACTCCTTTGGCCTGTGCCACTGCGCATACACGTGACTTGGTATTTGCCTCCACTGACCCTGTGCTGTACAAAGTTTTTTCTTTGTCAGCTAGACTGATTGCTGAAATGGTTTTGTTTCCAGGTGGAATCAAGACCTTTGACGTTCTGGTCCTCAGTGAACTATAATTTAGAACTTCAAGTTGTGGTGATCTGGAATTACAGCTTCTAAATATCTATACCACGGAGAACAAGAAACCTTCCAAATGGCAAAGCACGCAAGATAAATGATCAAGATTCAGCATTAATTGCTTTCTAAGCAGTACTTACTCAAGTCAAGATGTGTACTTGGCAGAGTTATAAATTAGCTTTTGTCTGATCTGGTCAGTCACTAGACTGAGAAGATTTTAAATTCTTGCAGAGTACCTGATGCATGAGAAACACCTTGGAAAGAGAGACAGGACCTCAGTTAACATCACACAGAGCAGGAGGAACTGTTCTGAGGTGTATGCGTGGAGTATTTTATTTACAGTTTATGCAGTTCCCTTTAAAACACAACTTTATGCATGCCAGGCCCCCTGGATACTTTGCTCAGCACTTTGTTCTGTAACCCCAGCGCCTTGTGTTTTCGAGGCAGGGCAAAGATGACACCTTGATCAACACTGGCTTCACACTGAGAAGCATAGTAAGTAATGCACTGTGAAAAATTCTGGCTGGATTCCTCCACCAGACTATTGCGTGGGGCAGACTCTCTCAAGGATGCCGACAAGATGGACCTTCTGGCCACAGTTTAACCCTTTCAAGAGCATGTGCCAGGAAACAGGTGCACAGGAATAGGTTTAGCATACAGTTTTTCAACACTCCACTGCCATTTTATAACAAGAGAAACAGCTCATTCAGAAACGTTCTGGATGCAATGCCCCCTGTTCTAGCTCACAGTCCTTAAGATTCACTCTTTTCACCATGTCATCAAGCTCTTGAAGCTCTTTGCATGCAGGCCCAGGTATTTTTATAAGCATTATAAGAACTATGATGAGGCTTGCCATAATAGATTTTCAAGGGCTGCAGGCTGAGCAGTGGGGAAATACACTGCACACAAATTAGCTACACAAACTTTCATTTTCAGCTGTTCTTGAGGAAGGCAGGATAGTCACACACACACACAAACTTTAAGCAGACCCATATTGGCATCAAAGTGTAAACATTACCTTGGTCTATTAAGACAAGAACATCTCAGCATTTTAATTAGAATATGTAGAAGCCATAAAGCTTGTTCCATTTAATGTAAGTTTCAAGTACTTATCAATTTGTTAAATGCATACAATTATGTACAGCCATGTCTTTGCTACAATCCATGTTTGTTATGTTCATTATCAAATATTAAGTTACCGGAAGTTGACACTAATTAAAAAAATAACCCCATTAAAATATATACAGCACAATATTTTAGTTGGAATATAAAGGCCTTTGTGAAGTGTTTTGTATAGCTGCAGTCTTGTTAATCCTCCTTTTGGTCCTGTCTTATTGTGATTTAATTCAATGCGTAGTTAAACTGGTTTGCAAACTTCTCATGCTTTTTTCTGTCCATTCGATTCATTGCTTTCACCACTCGCTTCATAGCCTCTCTGTAAAAAGAAAGCAAGACATTAAAATAGAGCTAAGTTGATTCTACGTGCACACTCATGGGGAATGTTTATGACTGTTAGCAAAAAAAAAAATGGAAGGAGCTATGATTAATCACTAATCAGGCCTCTGAACACTGCACTGATGAGGCTGAACAAATTTGTCATGTTAACCAAATTAGCTGCAGCAATACAAATAGTTTTAATTCAGCAATGATTTTATTAACAGGAGTAAACAAATTAAAGTCTTTTTTCAGTTTAATGGCTCTACATGCCACCCTCCCTGCACTGTCTTTAGCAGCCAAACATTTGAATTGGGATTTTCAAAAGCATCTAAATGTCTTAAGAGCACAAGTCTGATTGAAAAAGTTACATGAACTAAGCTTCCAAACCACTTTTGGAAAATCCCACCCTCGAAATTTTATGGAGCATTTCTTATGAAAGGAAAAGATAATGTGAAACAAGGCTTTCTAGCAGACAACAATAAAAAGCTTCAGGGTGTGGGTTTTTGTTTTTAACCAAAAAGACACTTATTGTAAATTGGATCCATCTGAACTCAAAACTAGTGATTTCACATATGCCGTTTAATGGGCTTATTCTTCAATTCAAACAGCCATAACAAGATACTTGGAGCAACTACGTCCCAAAAAATTATTTACCAACTACCTAAATAAGACTTTCTTTTTGTCATGCCCATCCATACCTCCATTTCTGGGATAGACACAGCAGCTGTTGAATCTACACACACTACAAGATACAGTGAAAGTGGAGAATACCATGCAACTTCATTTAGCAGGGCAGATGTAGGGAGGTGGAACAGAAAATTAATCACAACCCAGTGTAACCTGGACTTAAGAGCTAACACTCGGCACTCGGTAGACGTGAAATGGGATCTTTAATGATTAGTAGTGGCCAGAACTGACATCTCCTTCCTTGAGCGGTGCCTGCTGTGCAGAGAGACCTCCACCAAAAGGAATCCACTTTCTGAAAGGGAGGTGCAGAAAGAACAAACTTGGACTTCCCTAAACATCTGCTAGCTCTAGCTAGGGCAAGGGGCTCTGAGGTTGCTGCTCTTGCTTCTGCTGTGGAGGGTAGATTAAGGTTTCCCCTCTTCCTGTGGCTATTTTTTCAGCTGGGGAAGTGAAAATCCCAGTATCCCCCAGCCAATTCTCTTGTAAAGCCTGGAACAGAGCCTAGCATGTGGAGGGGAGGGGAATGGAGAACACGGGTCCCCCTATGAACCCCACCTAGGAGAAGAGCAGGATTGGCGTGGCAGCAGCAGGACCTTGCAACGTGGTGGGGACTGGTACCACTATAAATTTGACCAGGGGAGGAAGAGATATGGTTTAACTTGCTTTAAGGTTAGTAAAACCAGGTAAGGTGAATGGGACAGCCAAACTGTGCTCTGAGCACACATACTGTGGCAGGCCCAATACTCAGATACGTGTGTGCTACATATAGAAGCCATGCTCTACCAGAGTCTGGAGTTCCCCCCCTCCTTTGGTCGTTTTTAATACCAACAGCTCGGGTGCTAAGGGATGCTGCTTTCCCATTTTTGCATACACACACATGTGGTGGAGTGTCGTACTAGTGACCATGGAGTGTAGAATGAAGGAAGGAAACTGAGGAGAGTGTCACGACTGCTTGAGCATATGGCAACCTTTGTTTCCTCCATTGGAGAACGTGTTAGGAGTGATTTGAAGATTCATTCTTTGTAAGCTTATTGGACAGAAAACCTCAGTTTCAGAGCCATCAGATGTCTGGAACTGTGTCCCTCCACCCCCCAGCCCAGCTCTCTTTACAAAGAGAGGAATTTTTTCCTATTCCACAAAGCCCTAAAGTTCTGCTCAGCTAGGGAGTGGACAGGCAAAGAGCTCCATCCAGTTTCAAAAAATAGTGCCGATTCTAGCTGCCCACAATTTTACTACAGAAATCTGGCTCTCAGAAGTCTCTGCCCTGCACCGTGTGGCTGATAACAGACTGAAGCAATTACTGTATGTCAGGACCCAGATATCCTCAGACTTCATTTCTGAATCAGTGGTAGCCATAGCTGCAAATGTCTGGCCTGCAAGGTAGTCAACAGACAGAGGATGCTGACCACCTAGCATGATCGAGGTCTTCATGCTTTTCAGCTTGGGCTGTTATAGTGATAGCAAAGTGCCGTAAGCAGCACTCTGGCTCCCTCAATATAAGTAACTGCTCCCTGAAACTTTCCCTCTGAAAGCTATTTTGAAATATCTAAAACCAGAGGAACCTTCCCATAATGCTTTTAAATGAATGAATTAAAGCTTCCCTCAGCACCAGTTGCAAGAAATGTCAATATTCTGAAAAACACATTGGAAGTGGTGTCTCTTTAATAAAAACTCTGCTAGAAAAATTAACAGAGATATTGTAGCTCTGGTCTTGTCAAAATGAGGAAAACATGGTCATGGTTTTGCACTTCAAATATTATCTAATTGGTAGGAGAAAAGTGAGCCTTTAGCACTGCACTGTGGCCTTGACACTTTCATGTCATGTAGGTTTTACATTAGCACCACTGGGTTGTGCGATACTGTAAATGAAATGAGATCCCACTCTGATGATCTGTGTGCGATTTCACTTAACTTTATTGGCAGACCAGAGCCTGGGTTTATCACCTGTACATTTCAAGTAATTTGGGGTTGTTATAAAGAGCCAAGGTTATCATCTTGTTTAGTGCTGCAAACCATGAAACCTATTAAAACATGACAGGTTTGATTCCCCACGCCTGGCACTAACACACACTCAAAATCATTAGCACAAAGCATAGTAAACCAAAAACAGCTTTTTAAATTTATTTTCTAAAGGCGGATGTGAAATTCTGATTATTAGAACTTTATGACTTATTGACTCCTCTGACTACGATCAGATGATATGAGAATTTCACAGAACATGCGATATTTTGTGACCAAAAACAACGTGGATTTTTTTTAACTTGTAACAACCATTACATCAGACAAGGGAAAATATAGTTTTGAAACATATATTATCCCAAGGATGCTCTTTGATTAGTTCAGTCAGGTTCTTAGGATATAATCCAGCCTCCATGATTGCTTAGGAAACACTAAATAGTTCACTTTTTGATTTGTTGACTTGTTTATGCTGTTCCACTTGCTTTGGTCATACTACTCATATCATTGGCCATGTGTAGGGGGTGAATGCAGGTGCACGTGCACCCCCTGAGGTCGGCTGTGCACCTCCTAGAAGGGCCAGCTGTGAAACTGGAAGAGCACTTCTGATTTTGCTGCTGGTTTGGCGACTGGCCACTGAGGGACTCCCCCCCAGTTGGTGATCGGCTGCTGCTGGGAGACACCCCTCCTCCCCCTTCAGTGATCTGGTGCCCTCCAGGACTTGGAAGGCACCAGTCGCCCATGGCTTATACTGTTTGAAATTTTCCACAGAGTGCCATGAGACACAGCAATCCCCCGGACCCAAAAGACATTTGCTGTTGGGTCCCGGGGTTGGGGGATCAAGAAGCAAGTTCAGAGTGGCCGAGAGTCTGCAGTCACTCCCTTTGCATTGCTCAGTGCTGTCTTCAGAATAGGAGGGGAGGGGATGCAGTTCAGTCTGGGGTTGGCTCAGCAAAGACTGGATGGTGGGGTGGGTGTCTCCAGTGCTGGCTGGGCAAACCCGACCAAATTCCATCTGCTCCCTTCCTCTGCTCCCATTCTTTGTCAACCCAGCCCTACTCCTAGCATGTGCTGATACAAGTTAACGAAGGTGCTCTGCTTTGGAGCATCTTCATCTGAACTCTCATGTAATGAGGGTTCAGTCTGTTGCAGAATTGAGCCCTTTTAAAGTGCTCTGCAGCCACTTGTATCAGCACCCCAAGACCCAAGCTGGGTTTCCTTTTCTTGTGGTCATTACTGCCAGTAACAAATAGTCTTAAACCAGAGTTCAGCTTCTTATTCCCTTGACACACGTATGTAAGCATATGTAAATAGGCCCCAGCAAACTCCTCTGTAGATGCAAAGGTTCAAATAAGGCCAATCAGAGTAAACGATAGTACCATTACTTTTGTCAGGGCAGGCAGCAGATAGGATTCTAAATATATACTGGCAAACCACACTACAATTAAAATGGGATAGTTACTGTGCTTGATGTTAGCTGCTTCCTTCAGCAACCTGAATACCAATGCATAAAAAACAGAAAGAGGCCACTTCTTGTTCCACACTATATCAATTTGAGAGATTGAATTCCCAGCATCTGCTCCTTTCACAGCTAGGGGTTTAGGGAAGCAGAACAATAAATCAATGTTTTAGATTTTAGTATTGGTCCACCAAATCTATTAATCTATAAGTGTCACCATTTCTGAAACATGAAACTGAAGCTATAAAAATGTATCCTGTGTCATTTTAAGTGTCCTCATTCTCCCTTTTCTCAATCCCTGTACTTTGTGCTCACATATACGAGCTTTCACCTGTTACCAAGGAAGCAGCCACAACTGCACAGGTAGGTTCAAGGAAAACAAACAGAAGACTAAATATCCTTTAAGCACAGCTTTATGAATTCCAGTTTTGAAGCATTTCCTCAGGCATGACCCTGTTCATCAATACGTTACTGCCCTTTGCTCCATCCTGTCAAACAAAAACACTACCACGCTATAGTTACTTTTGACGGCCATTTCCATGTCGCTTGTTCAGGTGGAAACAGAAACTAAAATAAAAAATAAAATAAAGCACTGGAGAGGGGTTGAGGGGCTTCAGATAAGGTGACCAGCTTACTTATTGAAGACTTTTTTCTCAAGCCGGGAACGAGATGTGTTAGCCTGCTGTTTCAAGTCAGTCAGATTTGGGTATTTCTTCTTTTTTCCTTTCTTTTTCCCTTTTCCACTGTATCTAGAAGATCCAAGATCTACTCCAACAGCTGCTTCAACCTCTCTCATAAATTCTGGGTCTTGCCATTCTATTGAAAGGGAAAAAGAAAAACAAATGTTTTAAGCCTTAGACAATCCCAGTTAATGCAAGTTGCCTGGAGTATTAAAGCCTGTTCACTCTGAGGGCAAAACTATGTTACAGCAAGGATTTTTATGTAGAAACCACATTATCTGATACTAATAGGGGTAAGAGAGCTACTCTACAGCAGAGATCTTTTAAGAAAAAATCATGACCACACTGGTGAAGGGGGATCCTGTTATAGCTCTGCTAGTATCAACTGCTGTGGTTCATACTGTTTCATATAAAGTCATTAGGCATGTTGAGTCAACTTATAATACCACAGCAGCAGAATCCCTGAAAGTACTTCACCTGGCAGAGGTGGCCTAAATAATCTTGCTAAGTGCACACGACACAGACCCTGTGGGTTTGGGAGTCTATAAACTAGAGCAAATTTTGGAAAAATGAAGTTGAAAAAAAAGAAGTGCAGTTAATACCTTCCAAGGGATACTCTATGTGGGAAAGTCTTCCCTTTTAAAACACCTCAACCTCACCAGTTTAATTGCTCAAATCCAAGTTTTTACTAAGCAAAATCTTTAAGTTTGAGAGCTGGAATTCACGCTATCAGTTCCAACTTCAGGACAAAGCACAGACACAATACTTTGGGGAAGTCCATTTCTGGTACAGTTCCTACCACAATAAAGCTTCTTTCATTGAGTGAAGGAATGGATGCTACTGTGATAATAAGTAGGCTTATTTTACTGGTCAAAGCAGGAGGAAATACTATGCAATTTGCCTTAAAATAGAAAAATCAATCTGTATGCATTTTCAAAAAGGGTATAAATACTCACACACACATATACACACCCGTCCAATCTCTCTCTCTGAGTGTGTGAGAGGGAATGTACACACACACACACACACACACACACTACCTGAACTATTTTTAAATAGATTATAGGTTAGGAAAATATAATTAGAAGTGCCACTCTGAAAGGTGGTATTGTCTACTAAGCTGAGTAAAAATGTTAGAAGCCTAGAACTGGTTCTAATGTCTCCCTGTCAATAACCTGTCATGTAGACTCATGCATTTTACTTAACTTTTATAACCAATGCCTTCATTCACAAAATGGGGATAGTAAATTTGCCAGGGTGCTGTTAGGCTTACTAAATCTATAATTTCACTTGTATAGCAAAAACTGATCACAGGCTGGGGCAGAGCTGTAGGTTGTAGTGTTTCAGGTAGGTCAGAGGCTATTCCACTTAGCAGTACGAAAAAGATACTGTTTAGGAGTATTAACACATCTCTGCAGGGAAAGGCTGGATCTAACCTAGTAGTTTTATATATGAAAATAGAGCAAGATTAAAATTAGGCACAGACAAAGGGATAGGGAAAATGGAGCTGTGTTATGAACTGAGAAGAGGAACTATAAAGGGAGAAAATAGAACACACACTTGATAGATCATACGATTTCACAGAGTTTATTTTTTTGAAGTGAAGGAATACAGAGCAGCACAATTCAGATACAGGAACGATTAATCCAAGATTAAGGAAAACTGTCTAAACAGTTTATCTCCCAGTAATAAGAAGGCGTCACAGTTTAGGAACCCAGTGAATGGAGCAATTGTTTAAACACAACGAAAAAATGCCGGCATCCAGTAGAGATGAAATGAGCATTTGAGTAAAATGAAGGAGCAATTTAAAAGCCTTTGAGAAAAATCAATAGAATGCCAGGGAAGAGCAGCCTTTTTGAGCATTGATGGGCCCCTAAAGCTCTTCATACATTGTTACTGAGTTTAGCAGCAGGGAAAAGAAAATTACACAGTTTGCAAGGGTAGGCGGGAATCAATACTGTAGTTAGTAAAGAGATGCTATTTCACATCTGACTGGCCAGCGGCCTGCCTTCACCAGCTTGTCCTGATACCTGTTTGTTAACAAGTCACTAAGGGCTGAAAAACCAGATACTCTTCAGGGTTGACACAAAAAATAGGCACTTAATTTGCTCCTGTGTGCGAACTATTGGAAAAGGATGAACACTGCAGATTAGCAGGTCAGTGTAATCCCTCATGATTCATTGTTTCAGGGCCAAAGAGCCTAAAGCACCATTTTGTGGACAACTGGCTAGAATCTAATATTTTACAGTAAGTATCAAGTAAAAAAAAATGAAACTTGATAATTATTAAAGGAAGAGTTCAGCAGTGACAGTATCGCCAAGACATACTTCAGTCATACATAGCATGAAATGCATTTCTTTTGCATAACTGTTTTTCCATTCAGTAACATAGAGATGAAAATTTAATTTTCCTTGTGACCTGAGCTGGCCTAAAGTTTGGGCAAGAACTATCAATTAATGATAAGAGAGAGGTTCTTTGCATTATCCATTAAAAATTCATGCAGTTAAAAATCAGGAATAGTAAACGCTAATTAAAGTCTATATACATTTATATTTAAAGGAACTGGACTGACTTCTTCAGGCAGGAAAGCTTTGACCTCACTAAAGCTTTAGTCTCTGTCAGCTAGGAAGTGTTGTGAAGGATCCTTCTGAAGTATGGATGCCTACTGAAATTTGTCACTATTCTCTGCCTGCCCCATGATAGTATGAGAGTGGTGCTTCTCAGTAATGGATCTATCACAGATCCCTTGGAGGTTAAAAAAAGGAGTGAAGCAAGGCTGCGTCATTGCTCCAACACACTTCTCAATATTCCTTGCCATGATGCTACATCTGACCACCAACAAGCTTCCAGGCAGAGTGGAGCTAAACTACTGAATGGATGGCAAGCTGTTTAACCTCAGCCAACTCTGAGCCAAAACCAAGCCCACCCCAACAATCACTGAGGCTCCAGTATGCTGACGATGCTGTAGTATGTGCTCACTTGGAAGCAGACCTTCAGGCAATTGCTGACATCTTTACCAAGGAATGCAAGAAAATAGGACTGATGCCTATCATTCAGAAAACTAAGGCCCTCTACCAACAAGCTCCTTTTGAACAGTCCCCAACTCCAGTAATCCAGTTCCACAGTGAGACTCCGGAGAACGTTGAGTATTTCTTGTACCTCAGAAGCCATCTCTTGCAGAAGGCTGACATCGATGAAGAAATCCAACATGACCACAAATGTGCAAGTGTGGTGTTTGGACACACAAATAAATGGGTATTCGAAGATCATGACATCAGATCCAAAATCAAGCTCATGGTTTATCATAATCTCCACCTTGCTCATGGTTTACGGTTTATCATGATCTCCACCTTGCTGTACAGAGCCAAGACATGGACAATGTACAGGAGACATCTAAGGTTGTTGGAGAAGTACCATCAGTGCTGCCTGAGGAAGATGCTCTGAGTTCCGTGGGAAGAGAGATGCACCAGTGTTAGCGTCCTCCTGCAACCACACCATGAGTATCAAGGTGATGATCATCTGACATCAACTTTATTGGGCTGGCCCTGTCATCCACATGTCCGACTTCAGACTCCTGAAGCAAGTTTTATTCCCCCAGCTCAGCCAAGGCGTACACTCAAGGGGAGGGCAGAGAAAGTACTTCAGGGTTGTCCTTAAGGCTAACTTAAAAAAATGCAACACTGATATCAGCTTGTGGGAGACTATCGCCCAGCAGTGCCCCATATGGAGAAAGAGTCTACTGAAGGTATCTCAGTACTCTGAAACCTGACAACAACAACAGGAGATGGAAAAACAGGAGTGGCAGAAACAGGGAGTCGCAGACCAAATGAAGAATCCAGAGCCACCCACCCTACATGGAAACACACGTCCGAGTTGCAGTAGAGTCTGTCAATCCTAGATAGGCCTCCTCACTCATCTTCAGACACACAGATAAGACAATCGCGGAAGAGAATCATCCCCGACTGGGAGGGATTGCCAAAGAAGAAGATTACAATGACATGCAAAGTTATATTACAAATATCCTAGAAAGGAATACCTTTTATATTTAAGAGAAAAAGATCAGTTATTTGGCAAAGGAATGTGTGTGCAAATGTTCCTTTAGAACAGTTATAGTATGTTATCTTGGCTCGAAATGGTAAGCTTTTATACACACCCACCACTCATTCTTTACAGCCTCACAAGACTAGACAGGACACAAACAAGGTTATTGAGGGGTTATCATGGTGTCTTTCCACCACAAACTGCTGCGGTACAGAACCAAAACACCTCCTATGCTCCCACTTCCTCATGCAGTTCAGTGACTGCACGCTTCATCATCAGGACTTATCCCTAGGTTTCCACATGTGGAATGCCATTGCTAGGTCACAAGAACAAAACATATGCAGGACGGGTGGTTCTTATAGCAGTCCCTCATCTGCCAGTTTTCGGCTTAAAAAAAGTAATCTAAAATCCACATTTTTCCATGATTAAAATGAAACACCATTATATATCCATCTATTAGTGGTGTTTCATTTTAATATCACAGAAAAGTGTGGATTTTGGGTTACTTCTTTAAACCTGAAAATTGGGGATTTTTTTTTTTAAATCAGAGAAAACCAGGATCCCTGCTTATATTTCCACACACTCATCATAACTACACTGACCCACTTGGTGACAGTATGACAAGTCTCTTGCAAGTGCTTTGTAGAAAAACATCACTGATGTTTTGAATACTGATTAAAACAGCAAAAGAGATCATGACTGTAAAGGATTTAGCCATGAAAAAAATTCTAAGGTCAGTGGAGAAATAGACTCAGTTTTAGTTAATGTGCAGACAGATGCTAGACACTTCCTTTAAATTAAATACACTGAAGTTCTGGCTAGGGAATCAAGCGCAATAGGTTCTTTAGCTTTTCCCTAGATAGGCAGAAAGGAGACATCTTTGTATGGCATCTTAGCTTAAGGAGAGCACTCAGCGACACAGCAATGTCAACACTAGCTTGGGACTTGCATGCACATACTTCTGGGTCAAAGGTGAACATCTCCCTAACAGCACCACTTCGACACTGCAGCAAAAATAAGTATCGCGTCTAGCCTAGAGGAATGTCAACTTCACAGAATAAAGAAAATAATCACTAGTTTTCGGTGCGAGTGATTTCTACACCAGACCATTGGGTTCTGTGTCTATAGTTTAAGCAGCCCCTTCTGCCTCCAAAGAATAAGTACTCATTCAGCTCCCTCTGTCTCTTGTATTGGCAGAACTAATGGAAGTCTGAAACCCCTTTTTTTTTTTTTTTTTTAAAGCAAAATGACTATACTTTTGGCATGCACAAGTCTAGGCTACTGTTTATATTCAAAAACACTTCTTTTTGGATGACGAAGATGAGCAAATACTCACATTTATACTCTGAAGAGAGATTTCCTGGGAAGGCTGGCAGCCAAATTAACTATATATAAAACTAAGCAGCCATGCCTGCTGGGAGTTCTGGATTAGGTTAAAATAAAATGCCAATAATAACAAGGATGAACTAGGAATATGGATAAGACACAATTCTTTCCAGCCTGAGGGTGCTTTGAGGTGATGATCATTCCTTAAGACTTCTCTTTCTGAAGTGGGTAATAATAATACTGTGTGGACATGGGGAATACCAAATTCCTGTCCCAAGACAACATTCAGCCAGGATTCCTGATACCACCAACTCAGATAATGTAGTGATATGATCGTACACTGTACCTGACTGGAAATGTTAGCTGGCTTTCCTCAGAAATACAGAAACAACTCCCATCAAGCATTTCCCAGGAACTTGACTGAACTGTCCTTTAAAATGTAAGCTGTCATGTTGCAGGTCTGATCTTGTCTATTTGGGAAGTGAAGTATTTAGGATCCTAGGGCTGTGACCCGACAAGTGTGCATGTGTGCTCTGTAGTGCCTCAAACCCATCTGAAGTGCCGCAAGCCACACGCAACACATGTGCATCTATTCACCACATTAATTTGCAGTGCAGTGGTTTTTTTTTTTGACACTGGCAGATCCCCCTTACCTTCTGCTCCAGTTCCAGTCCCTCTAGACCTGATCCTGACTGGCTGCCAGTTCTCCCTGCCTGGGCTGGGCAGGGGCTGCCGCTGCTGCTGACTGCCCTGGAGCAGAGCTTCAGCAGAGGATAAGGGGAGGCAGGGAGTAGGAGGGCAGAGAGAGGCAAGGGTGGTGGGGCAGGTTGCATGGGGGAGAGCAGGGGGAGGCATGGAGTGGGATGTCAGGGAGTAAGTGTGGGGGGAGGGGGAAACAAGGGGCAGAAGTCTGGTCTCTTGCCCCTTGCCACTGCTTTCCCCATCACAGAAAGGGGGTGGGGGAAGAGACAGATTTAAGATGACCTTCATTAATTAGATTCTACACACAGAAGATTAAAAAAAATTATAATGTACAGAATCTAGTTATTGGGAGAGTAGTCTTACATTTGAAGTCATCTTGGTTTGGGTAAATACGGTAATTCTTTGTACAGAATTTTCTGCCTCTTTTAAAAAAATAATAAATCCCAAACCATAAATTCCACAATGTTGCATTGCTGCATGGGTCAGTAACAGGACTGGAACCCAGGACCTTTAAACCCACAATAGCAACTCTGAAGCTATTGGCACCATTGCCTATGTGGACCACAGTCATTGGTTTGGAGAGGAACACATGATGCACTTCAACCAATATTTGCTCTACAACAGAAATACAAGAGAAAGTTAGTAACAGACTCTTCTGGTGTTGCAGGATCGTCTATCAACCACATATATTTGGCATGCTGCAACCCACACTAAGAAAGGATGAGGAAGCCAGATGTGTTTAGTTTTGGAAATCAAGGGGGACATAGTATTTAAGTATTTTAAGTATTTGGCATGCTGCCATAAATCAGAGTCAGAACAACTGATCTCTCTGGCCACAGAGGACAGGACACAAAGCAGACTTAAGTTAGATCTAAGGAAAGACTTCCTAAATTTTGTAAGAACAGTAGGAGTCTAGGGAACAAGCTGCCTCAGGGAAGCTCGCTCATTGGAGAGTCTCAAGAGGGAGGATAAGCATTTATCTGGGATGGTCTGGTTAAGTCCTGCATATGTGCAGGGGGTTGGAGTCGACGACTCTGGACCAGAGCTCAAACCCATGGGGCTTGGGAAGTCCTGAGACCCCTGGGGGGTCCCTCCCAACCCAATGATTCTGTGATTCACTCAGAAAGTCAGTATGGCTCAAGTATAAGAGATTGGGGTTCTCTTCCCAACTCTGCTAAAAGTGACCACATGCAGCTTTTCACCACAGGACTCCTAATGTAGTAGCTTGCTCAATAGGAAGGGCTAAAATGTGCAGATAATTACTGACACCAGTCAATAGAAGAGTTGAGAAAGGAACTCCTGATCTCCCAATGCAGCAGCAAGGGAGGATCTGCTTCGAGCACTGCTGTCAGCCTCCCTCCCCTTCTTAATCCACAGTTTCAGAGGTGGATCCACCATGCACCCATTACTGTGGGCTAGAGGGAGTTCTGTCGGGTTGGAAGATTTTTAACAGATACTGTGGCAGCACCTTCTATCAAGCTCACAGCACGTGCAAACAAGCCTAGGAAAGAGCTCTCCCAAATAAGGGTACATTTTTATGGGGACAGCAAAAAGTCTCTGATCCCAGGACCATCTACATGGCAAATCTATCCAAATTCCTGCTCCAACCCCATATAGGGAAAGAGCTCCAATCATTTTGATTCGAGCACCGGCAAAACTTTTTTTTGCACAATCTTTTCTTTTTTTCCCAGAGAAAAAATCACTGCACGTTATTTTCTGAAGCCTTCCAAAAATTTCAAACCTGAAGCAGAGCGTATATAGGGGACATTTCAGCCCAAATGATTACATAATTGCAAGAGAGGGATTAAGAGAACCTATGAAAGACCCACCACATTCTGTTGTGACAGAAAGAATGATTAATTCTTCCTTATCCTCAGTTCCCTCGCTCTTCAGGTAAGCGGACATCTGACTCAAAGTGTGCATTCCCTTCCACCCCTGCCTTCAGATAAGCCACAGGCTCTGCTTAAGCCAGCCTTTCCGACCATGCCAGAATAAGGGTAGGGACTCAGGCACAGCCAGGCATTGAAGGTATGCCGCCTTGTCATAGACTCAGTTCCCTCATCAGCACAGTGTCAGCAGGAACTCCCAGACTAGCAGGTTTCAGAGCTGACATGTCACTGAGTTCAGGGGATTAATTTTCCTCTCTTAAAAGCTATTGTTCAAAGCTCTACAGGATGAGGTGGTCACTTCTGCACTGCTTGCACTCAGGTGACATTTTCAACACCTTCCTCACAACCACAAGGAGTAGAAACAGTTTTGTTTAAATGAAAGCTGAAGTCCTAGGCACTGCAATGGTGTCTGTGCCCTAATCCATCCCTAAATGAAAAGTTCATGCAGGCATACTGGAGCTAGCTTGTGTGCCGACAGCAGTGTTGCTGTAAAGATGCTGGCTTCAACCACTACGCACATACCCAGCTTCCCAGGAAAGCTTGTATAACTTCCACTACTGCAGACAGATAGCTGTTGGTACCCATGCTAGCTAATTTATAGCTAACCTGGGCATGTCTGCATGTTTTGCAATCACACTTTTGGACTGCAGGGTAGACATCCCTTTAGCTAACAGTCTTGTTTTCTGTGAGTTGTGACCAGTTCAACAGAAGACTCTCCTAAAGGCAGGCTACTATGCCCAGTCAAGAATCTTGTTGCAGAGCTAACCACACGTAATTTCTGATAAAGAACCAAGGTAAACACTTTTCTTGATGTCTATTTATGAAAGGAGATAGGCCAGAACAATTTACAAATGCAAAACTTTTGTTCAAGTTGAAAAAAACCTACTACTTTACATAAAAAGAGTATGAGAGTAACATCTGCTGATGTCATATTGAAAAGTTTTCTTCCAAATTCTTTCTGTGACAGTACCTAGATGATATATTGATAAAAAAAGCAAGAATGTATTTTCTATTATACATATTACTGAAATCATCTAATAGCTACACTTGTGCTCAGAATGTACTTCACAGCTCCTTCAAATTCTGTGACATATTTTCAATCCATCACACATACATACATGCACACAAACCTGGCTGTTGTGCTTGCTTCTCAAACCGCTGCTTTTCTTCTCTGGCTTTGTCCTCTGGATTAACAGGATTCCCAGATTCATCCCGAGGGATTATCTTTCCATGGAAAGGGCACTTCAGGAAGAAAAATGATGCTTTTGAATAAAAGAAACAGTTCCTCATAATCCCACATTATGGGTAACTAGTCCCTGGAATTAAGTAATATACTTTGTCCCAGCATATTAGACCTGATTCTGCAGCACTGGCAGCCTTCAACTCCCACTGAAATAAATAGACATTTGTGGGAGTTGAGGATGCTCAGAACCTCATAGGATCAAGCCCTTAACAACCTGAAATCAAAGATCAAAGTACGAAATAATTTGTTTTTCAACAGCTACTTTGCCATGTCAACTCTGCAACCTCAGTTTTTAATTATGCAAGTGTATATTCAAAGCTAAATCCTTAGCATGCAGGATTTTAAATCCCATTTTAAATATCTGAACACATTCACACCATTTAACAGTGTAATATTACAACAAGATGTTTAATGCTAAGGAAGTATACTACTGTTCATTTAGCCCTATGTTTTGTAGAATTAGACTTTCATATAATCTTGAGAGCTCCTCTCCTGGCTTTTCCCACAAAACTAACTGCATGGAATGAAGAAAAGGAAGAATCACTCAGAAGCAAGACTGGTCTCTGATGCCTTGTCACGTAACTTGTCAGATGCTTCAGTGATAAGCATAAATACTTAGCTAAGACCAATATAAACACTAGTTCTAATAACGAACCTTAAAAGTTCTAAAGACTAACCTTTTCTTCACCACAGCTGCTCCTCAACTATTTGTTAAACAGTCCCTGAAATGTTTCTCAGGCAGATGTAACTTTTTTGGAATGCACAATAAATATTCTGCTACTGACTAGTTAGAAATGACTAAATAAAAATGAAGTTTACCAATCTAGTTTGTTATCCAAACGAAGAGGGTAGCAAAGTAAACAAACACACAATGAAAAGGGAAGATAAAAATTTTAAATGATACGTTTTAATTCTTTAAGCTTTTACTTGCAACAGGGATAAAGAAACCTGCATTACCCAAAAAAAAAAAAAAATCAAAAAAAAAAAATCAATATTTAATGTGATATCCTTTATATAAAAAGAATGTCTCCCCATTAATAAAGAATGGAGTTCTTTCACAGTGGACCACAGCCATTTAAATAAAAAATACAGTCTCTCTCATGGGAAGAAATGTTTTGGTTTTTTGGTTTTTACATGCAAGTTCAAGTTGCCCTGTTGAGCAAACCAAGATCAGATCTCTCCAAATATGAATTCTCACTTCTTAGCCTAGTTTCCAATGAGATCTCAACACCTGAACAATGAGATCCTGTCTACACAATGCATATTCAGGAATTTATGTTATTAGGTGCCCACCTTAATCCTATCTTGTCTTTCACATAGACTTCCATCAGGCATTGGCGCTCGGCATTTATGTTTTACTGGTTCAAACTTGCCAGCAAATGTTATATATCTGGTTTTTAACATTTCGGATACTTCTTTATTTTCCACCTCTTCCTCCAATTCATTGGGGGCCCAAAACCGATGCTGAGAGGAAAATCTAGTGGGAAAAAAGAACATAGATACTTAGCTTTTCTATTCATAGCCAACTCCTATCTTTGGGATCAGTACGTAGAAGTGCAGAAAAAAGGGATTTCAGCCCTTAAAAACAATTCTTCTTTCAAAGTTTTTCTTCCTTATATATAGGGACCGCTGCAACTTAGACTTCAGCAGGTTTCAGGGGAAGGCATGAAATTTAGTGTTTCCCCCAAAGCCCTGGAAAACTGATTTGGCTGGAAATGGCCTGAAATCATGGGGGAGAGGGAGTGCAGGGAAAGAAGTGAAAAACTTACCTGAAGCATGGAGAAGAAGGGCAGCAGAGCCCTGGAAACACTGTGGAAGTCCCACGCATTTCCAGGGCCAGACTAATACAGGCTAAGCCCCTGAACAGCCCCAAACACCAAAAAGGGGCTCCAGCAAGTGTGTAGGGAGCTCACTTTCCGGCCCCGGCCAGAGCCTGAATTAGTGGTGGTCCCTACTCATGTACACAAATATGCTCATGAGTTATACAAACTGAGAGCTCTGCAATTCTCAGTGATGGCTGCTATATTGTGATGATTTTTTTAAACTGTCATGGAAGCCTGACTGGCATCTTTGTTTACCAAAAAAACCCACTGACCTCCATTTTTAATACTTTCACCTAGCAAAATTTTAGTTTTACTTGCCACCACTTAAAATGTTAAAGTGGACCAAAACCCAATTAAAATATATAACTCTGTAATTAATACTCCCCTCCTCTAAACAACTGTCCAAATGAAGCAGAGCAAAGGCAGAGGTGAACCGTGAGGGTATTGGTATTTCTGCTCCTTTAACCTGTAGCAGCAAGGAAGTGGCTGGTAAAGCTACAATAACCGGAAATATATATTACTGACCAGACAATGGAGTAAATACTCAAATTCACATTGCATCAAGTTTTATTCTAGGTTTAGCTCATTTCTACACTGCTAACACCACTTACATAGTTAGGAAGTGCTGGGATGTTCTTTTGCTAAACTAAAAGCAAAACAGTGAAAATGTACTTTAAAACTAGAGAGATTTCACCTAAATTTACAGTTATTTTATGAGAAGTAGAAATATTCTCACACTCACAAAAATGGCAGTGACCTGAAGCAAGGACGATATAGTTCTTATTAAAGACAGGTGGAACAGAGACCCTTGAAATACAAAGCTAAAGGTTAGGCATTAGCAAGATGGAGACACTGAGTGAAGGAAATCTGGATAAGGACTTTGTCTACATGGTGTCAAGGCTTGGGCAGCTGGCATGCACCTTCCCGTGTGAGTTTCTCCTCCCCAGTTACTCCCAGATTGGCCTCTAGGCTCCTTGTGTACCCATGTCCCATTCCACCCATTCACATGGCCCCCTGTCTACAGTCCTTCGGTAATGAGGCCCTGCATACTTTGTTGCCTCCAGCAAAAAACACTTATTAATAAAACTAAGCTCTTGATTTAGCAGAGCATACCAGCAAGTGCTTAAGTCTTAGCAAAGTCACTATGCTGAAACTTTTTGTTGAATTTGGCATAAATGACTTCTCAAACAACATTAAAACAAATTTGAAGGAGCTCCATCAGATCTCACATCAACTTCCAGAAAGTGTAATTTCACTGGTTTTAGTGAAATTACTTTCCATTTAAATTAAATTAGGCTGAGTTATTAAACTAAACAGTATGTTGTAAGTACTAATTAGTGTGTGCAAAAATATTTTTTAAAAATTCCGTAAGTAAAATCATTCTTTTTTTGTTTTTTAACCTTCCTATCTAGCGAGCTCCTTGTTAGACTTGCCTCGTGTTCTGGAAAAGTTCTACCCTGGCATACAAGGAGTAATGGAATTTTGGCAAAGTTAGGAGGATGGGGGTCAAATTTATAACCAAAGGCTTGCTTCAATATTAACCGTAGTAAGGTGAGTCTCTCTCTCAAATTTGCCATGGTAAAAAAAAAATCTTTGTAAACACTAGCAAAAAAAAAATACTACAACAAAATACCATTAGGTACCATTTAAATATAAAAACAGTACTTTCATGAAATTATTAAACAGTACAGTGTTTTTGCAAGTGATGTGGTAGAGCTGTAAACTGATGGCTATAAAGATATGAGAGTCTGGTTCACTCTTCTGTTTTTCATTTAAATACATTCTCTAAAATAGGATTGACTCCAGGCTGCACATCAGCAATCTTAAAGACATAAGGAAGTGACAGGATACCTAAAAAAGCACCATACTAGTATTTTAGTTTGATATGCACTAAGTAGTCTTACATGATCTTCCAGTAAAATTCTAATGCCCCCTGGTGGCTCGATCTTTTTTCTCTTTCAAATTATAAAGCCTGAATCCACGCAAGAAAAGTTCTCTTCCTTCTTATAGACGACAAGTGTTATTTGATATTTTAACATTATTCAAAAAAAGATGAAAAAAAATATGTCTGGTGTATTCAAATGTAATCAAAACGTTGTTTTCCTTTTTATAGTTTTCCTAAAGATATATAATACATTTCAGGGAGCTGAGTTTAAAAAGGGGCCGATGATCTTCATAACCACTGCAGTTTGATGATGCCTATACGAATAATTTTACCCTAACTATATTTGCAGGCGAGTGAGAAAAAAGAAAACAGTGCTTAACACAGTTATTCTGCTCTGATGCCTGTCCCTGTGTTCAAGGTGGCAATCGGACTCAAATGTTCTGCCGCACATCACTTTGTCAGAAAGATCCTTCTGAAGACCGATATGGACACTGAAACCCAACTGCAGGTCCTTTTTTACAAATGCCAGATTATTAGTATTAGTCGAACATGAGGCACACAATGGAAATAAATTCGCTTCAGTGCAGAGAGTACCAAAGACGAGCTATATCCACTTGTACTCCATCTCGTAACTGCTGTTTATGTCCTCTTTTCTAGTGAGCAGGATTTTAGTTATTAGCAGCAAATCTCACTATGGGACACCCTCCTTTCCCTCCAAGCCCTCTTCTCTGCAGGGTATGTGGTAGTTTTAGTTCAGCTGTCCTATGTTTTCATTACCCTCCCAATGTTGTTGTTAGCAACTTAAACCACAGGTTTATATGGTAAACAATAAAACTAAAGCCTAGCTCTTCTAACCAACCTGAGAAAGCACTTAACCACACAAATAATCCCATTGACTTCGACAGGTTCACTCCCATGATTAAAGTTTAGCTTGTGCTTGCCTGCTTTGTTGGATCACAGCCTTGATTTCCTATGCAAGAACCCAAACAGAGAGAAAGGAACAGGCAAGAATAAGTGAAACTTTCCAGGGCACTGGTGATCACAAGCAGCTGGAAGACCAAGAGACGGTTCTGATCCAGGCATATGACTATTAATGAAAGCTTCAATTACAGAAGCAAGAAGAAATAACTGAGGCGCGAAGAGAATCCACACCCTGAAGAGGCAGCTACAGGACAAGTGATATCACTTGACAAATGTTTTAGAACTTTGGATGCCTATACATGTAATTACAGTGCAACAGAGCAGGTTTGATTAATCAAGTCTGCTGGAGTGCGGTAATTACCACACTCCAGCGGACTCCAGCATCTCATGTATCAGCATCCCCACGCTTAAAAATAGCAACGGGGGCACTTTAACTAAAACTTGTTCAACAACCTTTAGTTAAAGTGCCCCAGCCATTTTTAAGTGCAGGGACGCTGATACACCAGTCGCTCTGGGCACTTTAATTAGACCAGCTCTCAGTGCTACTCTAATTAAAGCACTCCTCCCCACACACACACACTCCCAAAGCATGTGTATAAATGCCCTTTGCTACTAAGATGAGTGCCCTATACAGATCTCAGATGGAGCAGGTACTTACGTTATACTGTTTACATCATATACCACTGAGAAAGTGCATTAGGACCTTCATACAGCAAAGGACAGATTCCTTGAAACAATGATACATGCTGTTGTTACTGGACTAAAAACAGCTGGCACTGTTAAAAAGTTCAACCCAGCCTTTTTATAGATCCCACTGTAAGTTTCCTCGAGAGTTGACTGAACACTAGCAGCTGACTATATGTTCATTAAAAAATTAGTTTTCTGATAACTACCACCTCCCTGTAACAACTCTGAAAACCTTGATCCCCAAAATAGTGTTATAAAACAGGTGCAGTGTAGAACAGCTGAAGTGTGAATATTTTTTCCTCAAGATTAAAAAAATTCAAATCTGTAGAAATGCTGCATATGTCCCTTCTTCTATTTTTCAATGCACTGTATTGATTTCTAACTACAGAGAAAGTCAAAGGAACCAGCCAATGCCGATCCTAATTTTTCAGTAAATATATTCTACCCAGATGTCAGTGCTATTGTGTGTGTGCAGTTACTTAAATTATCTTTGGTTAGATTGGCATATCTGTGGTTATAGGCTATAAGGTTCAGAAGTGTGCCCTCTATTTTATTAGGAAGCATAAAAATAAAACAGTACAGCACTAGGCAGACAGGCAGTGAAATATGCTTTTGATTTCACTTATGACTTGAATAACTCATTTGCAATGTAAAATAAAGCCTTACCACAGTTTGGGCGGTATCACAGACAAATGGTTCTTAAAGTCTTGCTGAAAACCTTAACCATTTTATAGGCTTTGAAGAATCTACATCACTGGACAGGCCACAGATTTTGGAGGCGGTGCATTAAAGCCCCATGCTGTGTCAAATTTCACTCTCTACAGTGACCCCTCCATTACCTTCCTAGTAATACAAAATCCATACAGTGTTTTCCCCGATTTGGATCACAGACACTGCCAGTCCTGTTGCTATTTTCTGAACTGTCTTTAAGAGTTTAATCAAATTTGGGTGAACTGTGACACAAGATAATACATCAAAACCATCTAAATGTATGTCCAGTTAGGCACCAGAAAGATGAGAGGGGAAGAGCAGAAAATGGAGTTTGCTGTTCTTCTAGGAAGTGGGGATGAAAAGAGAAAAATGTGATGGTGCCGTCCTCCGAGATGCAGATTGGAACAAAAGAACCTGTGCCAAGAAAGCTGATTTTTCTCTATATGCATATGCGGAGAAGTGAGTGATATTTTCTATGGTTTCTATACTTCCCCTGGGTTTCAGGCTGCAGCATTGTTTATGGTTTGTTTGTACAGTGTTATTACTACAGGCCTCCAAACAAGTCAATTGTGATTAAGCTTTTTTGCTTTAGTAAGAAAAACTCAAAGTTAAGGTAATACCACTGAGCATATCAGAGTTTGCCTTCTTGACTGGCAACCCAGCTTCACACTCAAGTTTTCTACTTTAGGTCTATGATGCTCTGGGAGGCAATGTCTGCAACAGATACTGATATGCTGGAATCTCTGCATTCTCCACTAAAGAATGTATGGATCTCTCCCCATGCCTGTTCAGGAACTGCCCTGTGAGCCAAACATGGAAGCAGAACTTTAAATACCATCTTTTAACAATAAATATTAGTGTTTTGAATGGACCTCAATGGACAGAATTGTCAGCTAGAAACAAAATACCTAAGGGGCCAATGTAAACTCTTTTCACAGTACTGCAGATCCTGTCACAAAGCTAGCAACCACTTTGTATATAAGAAACCACAGTACCTTCTCCAGTAGGAAGAACAATGTGCTTTGTGCTTAAGGCATTTAGTTGGCTTAGCACTGGGACATAATGCCAAGCTGGACTAGGTGCTCCCATAATAGACATGGTTAACAAACAGTCCATGAGACAAGGGGAAGCATAGGCTTTGAAAGGTAAAGGGATAGTTCACAGACTCAGAGAAGTATAGGGATGGAAGAGAGACCTCATGAGCTCATTGGGTCCAGCCCCCACTGTTGTGGGCAGGAAAGACTGCTGGGGTCAAATAAACCCAGCAAGGCTTGCATCTTAATTAAAATCTGAACTTCCCAAAATAGGTATAATGTTAAAATTAGAATTTGCCAGGATGTTTATGGAAAACAATAATGGAAAGGAAATAAAGTGATTATAAAGTTCACCTCACTTCACAACACCAGAACTTAAGTCATTTTTTTTTTTAATCTTAAAAGAAACATCAATATATTTACTTGAGAATCTTCCCAGCAGTTGGCTGGTCCTGTCCCCAGTAGTAAAGATCTAATCCAAAAGGTATGATAGGAGCTTTAGCTCTCTCTTCTTCTTGTTTTGTTGCCTTACTGTCAGGCTCTCCTGAAGCTGTTGGTTCAGTACTTGCAGACACACTGGAGAAAGATTATAAAAAGTCAATAGAGAACAATAATGATCACAGTTGCTTCTCTGCTTTGATTAACCTTTCACACCAACACTTGCATTAGCTTAGATCCACTAGGACTTCCACTGCTTCTACTGGATTTGTTTTTTTAGGCTATAGCCTGCAAATACTGTAGTACAAGTCCAGAGTAATATACAGTTAAGCTTATCTGTACACTCCGCTCATGCTGGCTAAAAACATATTTTCCCAGTCTTGCAGGAGCTTAAAGGTCTATACGTGATGCAGCAATGGATCATACATGATGTACTATAACAGAAGCTACAGCAAGGATGGTGTTGCAAACTTAATTTAGAATTGTCTTGCTTCTGTAGATTTATGTCCATGTTTGTATTGTAGTTAAACAGGCTGCAACATCCTTTTTTTCTGTTCACTGTGTTCTATCTTATACAGTTGCACCTTTGGGATGCTCAGCTAAGATAAACATGGAATCAGTGGTGTTGCTGATGTCCCAAATTACAGAAGAATAAAAATTCATTAATAAAGAAAAATGAGACATGGGCAGGTTTGATGTTGTCCTCTCCACCCAAACACCATACCTTCTAGTATCTTAGTGTAAAGAGATTTGGTTCATCATTAAATAGTTAGCTAATAACTAACTAGAGGAATGACACAATTCAAGCTAATAGTACTAGTTATGTAGTGTTGGATAACAATTTTATTTGTCCCCAAATATGGAAGCATTACCATGCTGCGCCTAAGCAGTACCATGCTGCGCCTAAGCAGTTCAGTCGCCTGCACAATGATGCTCTTAGTCACTTGCATTTTCACAAAGGGAAAGCGCTGTACTTCTTAGGATCTTTGGGGGATTTAATCAGTACAGGGATGGCAAACTTCACGTTTCAGTTTCTAAGCTGAAAAAAAGGTGCGTGTGTGGGGTGGGGAGCAGGCTGCTAGTGTTCTCTACTGTAAGTGTCACTTTTGGAGACATCAAAACATTAACAAGTTACTGCAATTACAGTTAATGCAAGAGTCCACCATCACACACTTGCAAGCATGGTTTATATCAATCTACTGCTAAATCATAGGCAGGACTGGAATTACAGCAAGCTCTGAATGGGACTGACAAAGCCAGTTCTTTGAAAACAAAATGACAGACTTCAAAAGATGGTATTTATCACTCAGTAAGTTACTAGGCAATCTGAGGGTTTTGAAACTATTTATCTTCTAACCTAGCCTTTAAATTATTATCTGCTCAGTGGCAAACAAAACCATTCCCCCAGTGAAAAGAATTATTATTTTTGGACAGGATCCACATGAAAAGATTTGCTGAAGATTCTCTAAATAATGATCAGCAAAGGCCAGAGGTCCAATCAATGTATGCACATCTGAGCATAAAGAAATTTTAATTTAAAATGCAAGTAAGCATCATTGTATTGTAGCTTGCCTTATCTGTGGACATACCTTGGGGGAATACTGTCGTAACTAACAAAGTCAGGAAGACAGTGATGTTTCTAAAAAATATAAAATGATCATGACCTGGAGTCTAGGAGTGGGAACTGAGGTAGTTTATCTCGTAAAAGTTTCAGTGTTGCTGCTGCACATGTTGGATCGAGTTCCTCTTCATTCCTTTTTGGCTGGGACTGGGAGCTCAGAAAACTTGACCCCCCTGCTGGTTTTTTTCCTATTCGTTTTGGAGGCGACAGTGGATCTAGCCCTACAAAAAAGAACAGCATGTTTAAGAGGAGAAAAACAGAAGTTTTAGACATGACATCTTACAACTATTCCAGAATCAGTGTTTGGGAATGTGGTGAAGGGGATGGGGGTATAACAACTATTTCACTACTTTCCAGTGCAGCAGCATCAATCATTACCTTACCAATACAAGTACCAGTAGATGGGACTACATTTACTACAAAAGACTTATTCCGGTAGAAACAAATATTTGGACTGCATCTGCAGTAAAACATTCTTGTCGCAGCGTACTGTATGACTAAAGAGTGATGTTTCTTACAACTTGGAAAGGAAATTTAAATTAGAGAGTTGTTTGAATTGCTATACTGTGTTTTTGTAGCATTGGAGTGATATTATAACCGTGATGGTCCAGGAATTATGCAAGAGACAAGAATTTTTGCAGGTCATCTCTCTTATTGGACCAACTGCATCATTGGGATAGACTCAGACAAGCTTCTGAATGAAAAATGTCCTGAAATATATCTTTATTCAACTAGAACACTCCAGTTGAAAAATGGAAATCATAAGAAAGTAGGGCTGGAAGGGACCTCACAAAGTCATCTCAAGCCCCCTGCTCAAGGCAGGGTCATCCCTGACTAAACCACCAGACAAATGTCTGTTCATCCTGTTTTGAAAGCTTCCAAGGATGGGGATTCCACAACTTCTTTAAGTAGCCTGTTCCAATGCTTGACCGCCCTCATAGTCAGAAAGTTCCTTCTCCTTCCCAACCTAAATTTCTCCTGCTAGAGAGCTAGGGGAAAGGCTGTTGTTCCTAGTCCTGTCCCCTACAACCACAGAAAAAGCCCATAAAGTAGACTATATCTTTGAAAGAGACACCCAAATATTCTACAGCAGTGGTTTTTCAACCTTTTTTCATTCGAGGACCCCTAAAAAATTTCAAATAGAGTTGTGGACCCCTCTGAATTCTAAGTGTGGGTATTCACATACCTTTGATTCATCACAGTCATCTTTCTCAGACCCTTTGACAGTTTGTGGACCCCAGAGGTCTGGGGACCAGAGGCTGAAAACCACTGTCCTACAGTAACTTGTTACTAAAACTAGAGGTGCACCAATACATCAGTCCCATATCGTATTGGCACCAATAAAAGGAAAATTGACATTATTGGCAATTGTCTTTTTTTGGCCAATGTGGCCAATAATGTCACTGATAAATGCTGCGAGCATGCACACAGACACAGCATGCACATGGCCAGGAATACAGTCCAGCAGCTTGGAGAGCAGCGCCTGGCTGGTAAGTCTGTGTTGGGGGGCAGGTCAAAGCCCTCATAGTGAGCGAGGGAACAGGGCAGGGGCAGGCACTCCCCAGGCAGGGCAGGGTGGGGCAGGGCACAGGACAGATCTGTGGGTGGCTCATCTAGGAGGTGGGGTGGGGGGTGGCCCCTACCACTACACGCACCCCTGGGGGAGGTATGGGGGCATGTGCCCTCCCAGATTTGTGCACAGGGTGCAAGTGGGCAGTCTGCACCAGCCTCTTCCAGCAAACTGTAGCCCACCCCATAGCTCCCCCTCCTAGTGCCGCCCTCCCACTGGGAAGAGGCTGGTGAAGCCCCTTTCCTTGAGCCGACAGCCTGTCCTTGCCCCACACACAGATCTGAGGGACACATGCCCCCCTTGCCTCCCCCAGGGGTGCATACAACAACAGGAGCCCCCACCCCCTCCTGCACAAGCTGCCCGTGACTCTGTCCTGTCCCCCACTCCGCTCCAGCTGGGGAGCACTTGCCCCTTCCCCATTCCCTCCCTCACCTTAGAGGCCTTGATCTGACCTCCCTATGCCCCTTTCCTTCCCCACGCCCCTCCCCACCCCAGACTTACCGCCCAGATGCTGCTCTCCAAGCTGCCAGACTGCATCTCGGCTATTGGATCGGTATCAGCCAATATGGCTGGTTAATAAATCAGCCATTGGTATCAGGTAAAAAAATCTTTATCAGTGCACCCCTAAAATACCCCCTCAAAACTGTGCAACAACAAACTCCTAGTGATCACTTACCACCCCACTCTTGAAACAATTAGAAGACT
Organism: Crocodylus siamensis; assembly: GCF_052110815.1. Lineage (NCBI taxonomy): Eukaryota > Metazoa > Chordata > Crocodylia > Crocodylidae > Crocodylus > Crocodylus siamensis. Next base: position 15,554,962 of record NC_143396.1, on the reverse strand, counting down.
CATCAAACAATCAGAGCCTACACTTGATAAAGATCAGACCTTTGGAGAAGTATTCCCAGGCCATCCACTCCTGGCTTTCAAACAACCCCCTGATGTTACCCAACCCATCACCAGAAGCAAACTTCCTCTGCTCAACAGACATCAAATGGGATGCAACTTTGCCTTAACAGCAGATGTAAAATGTATCAGGACATCTCCATTGTTAAAATACTCAACACCCCACCCACCTAACAATGAATTCAACAGAATCAATGAATCTTACAAGTCCTTTTCCTAAAAGATCGTACATCTGATCTAGTGCACCAAATGTCCTTATGGTAAATATGTGGGTAAAACTAGACAAGAACTCTGCACCAGAATGAACTTTCAGTGAAAAAATAGATTAACAGATATTATGGTTGAAAGGGACCTCAGCAGACCATCAGAGAAAGGATACGGACACACAAATACCAGTAGGAGCACACTTATCACAGAACAACTACTCCTTGAAGTGCCTGGATTAATTAGCTCAGAGGGGCACAGTCAAATAGCCTGCCTGCTCTGTTGCACTAAGGCAGCCGCACTGCTTCTGATCACAAGGCAGCACATACTGCACATGGTGAGTGGTATAATATAGGCATGCCCTAAGCATATACACCTAAATGCCTACAAGGTTATAAGGCAGAAAGCAGGATCCTCACAACACTCTGAAAGAAGTGAGGATCTGCTTTATTCTGGAAGCACGAACTAGTTGCTGAGTCAGCACCAGGGACAGATCTTCAGGAAGAAGAGAGACACTACAGAGATGAAAGAAACAGAATGGTTTTATGCAGACAGATTAGACACTTGGTTTAAACTGGAATGGTATGATTAGATAAACCCTCCTGTCAGCTAGCACAGACCTTTGCAACTGAGCTAAAGCAGCAGCTCCATTAGCTGGTAGGAACAAGCACTTATTTTCAATGGCAACTAGCCACTACAGGCAAATCTGATCACCAACAAGCTACCCAGCATATAACGTTTTCACCTTTACAACAAATAAAGGAAGCTTTTGTATAAGATAAGTGACCTGAAATACAAGCTTGTAAAAGAATAAACAAAAGTCTATTGCTCTATAGGAATGAAACTGAGCAAACCATCGTGAAGTCTTCATTTGGAAAACATCCCACATTTGCTTTCACATTGGTTTGGTTAGGATTTTCAATTCCCTTCCCACTTGTGGCATGCCTTGAATCCATATCTGGTGCTAGTCTAGCTCCATTAATCTGCCTTCACAAAGGTTGTGCTACCTTTGTGAAGATGATGGGGAAAAAAAACAAATAAAGCCCACTGTATACTTTGTATTTGCTGTGTAATAATTACCAGAAATACAGAGTACTTCTCAGAAGTGTTACACAAACTCTGTTGGCCTAAAATAGCAAACCTCCCAAAACAAAATCATACGCACCCAAAACATAGGAAATCTGCACAGTGAAAATGGGAAAAAGTGAAACCAGTAGGCAAGGGTGAGAGAGCAGCCTGTTATATACAGGAACTGAAAAACAAGATCCCGCATCATGTCTCAACGGTGATGAGAGGACTTGGAATGGAATTAATTCCTTCTATAACTAGATCCCACATTCAACAAATTTGGAGAAAGTCACTAAGACTCCACATTGCATCAGAACTGAATAAGCCATGAGGGCAGAACTCTGACATTATGTCCCCTTCCCCTATGGTTTCCCTTTATATTAAAATTCCTCTCTATTTTAAACCTTTTCTTTCTACAAATCCAATCATAGTATCTGAGGAAGTAGGCTAAAAAATGCTTGTTCCTCTCTCCATCAGTCTCTCAGGTGCCACTTGCAGAAGCCCATGCAGTCGAGAAAGCAGGCTGCTCCATTCTGTACTAGACAGAGCTTCCAGATTCTCTGTAAGGGTCACTCCAAGTACTTTATCCTAGAAGCGACAAAGACAATGGGTAGACAAGGTTCTTTGGGCAGATATGATACCTTTTGTTAGAAAACTGTTTTTTGCAAGCTTATGGGCACAAACACCCTTCTTCAGGCATAGAGAGAGTTTGCTGGTAAATTATGTATGCACATGCCAAGCTGCACATCTGAGAAAAACCTTATCTCCAGAACCAGAAAAACTCTAACAAGACTCTCCAGTTGGAGAAACCTACTACAGAATTGAAACTAATGCACTAGTATCTGTTGCTGAACGTGACAGATGCATTGCTGGATGGCAAGAGAAAAAACTATGGCACCACTCTCTCACTCCTTCCTACCTCCTACCACACCTTTCATTTGTTAACAGGAAGCAACGAACATGGTACACACTCAGCATACTTTGGATGATGGCCTGGTGAATGTGTTTGATGTGAGGACCTTAACAACCCCAACTATAAAAATGTACTAATTTGCTTTGATATGAGCATTGCAAAATGGACTGAAAACTGGCTGAAAAACCATAGATAAAGGTATGGATAATTAAAAGTAATAGGATGAAAATGAGCAGAAGAAAATCTAAGCTAAATAACAAGGAGAAAGGATCTTAACAGTGAAGCCCATTAGGCTGTGGAATAGTCTTTTAAAGAACCTGATACAGACTCAACACTGAAATTTAATTAAAAACAGCACTTCAGGACATGTCTACATGTTCAATTAATGTGCTTTAGGTAATGCACATTAAATCTAGAACCTCCAGGTACCTATACATGAGCAGTGAGGCTGCTCTGACACACTGGAATTCCAGCACGCCAGAGCAGAGTTGATTGAGTCTAATGGAGCATGGCAATTGGGGCACATGAACTATATAGCTCATCGAACAAACTTTGGCTCAAGTGCCCTTGCCACCATTTTCAAGCGCGGGAAGATTGATACATAAGACCCTGCGACACTAATTAGAGCAGCTGTCGAAGCCCCTCTGAGTAAAGTGCTGCCCCCTTCCCCCCCCTCCCACTGCCAAGCATGTGTACAAATGCCCTCCATTCTGAGGTACTAGAAAAATGCACCTTAGCCTATTTTAATACACATTTGCAAAAGAGCATGGGTTTTTTGTGCTTTAATGCACATTAAAATAGGCTAATGCTTATTAAAGCACACATGTAGATGCGCCCACTGACGAGAACAATTCTGAACTCACAAGGTTTAGATAAGAAGATGGAATAACTTCAATCATAAACAACTTCCATCATAATCACCACAACCAGCAGCAGGTAGAAGCTTTCAGATTGTTTCTTTGTATTACAGAAAAACTCAACTCACCCAATAAGAGAAGATTCAGTTTAGAACTATTTACTTCCCCCAGTTATAATTTATTTATAATATACTAACAGTTATAACACATATACTTTTTGATGGACAATGCACAGGACAGGAACAATTTTAATTCAGATTTTTTTTTAAAGGACAAAAATCTACAATTTTGAGAGTACTTTTATTTACATTATCTTTAAAAAATAGCAGATAGCTCTTTTCCTCCTGAGAATTTATATCTTCAACCAAAATACTTTTACTCCCCCCATCCCAATTGATTTCCTACATGGAATATTTAAAGCATAATTGCTCACTTATCATCTTGAGTTATACCGACACACAAACACACAAAGAGGAAAGGCAGAAGAGATGCACAAACAATGTGACATTTCAGATAGATAATATCACAACCAAACGATCAATATGAGAATTCTCCAGGGTTACAAGAACAAAATATTTTTCATTGAATTGTTATTTTAAACCATTGAAAGCAAGACAGCCAAGGGTAAATACACTGCTAATGTATTAAAAACACCAATCGTTTTAAAAAGTGCCCTGTTTAACATTTGTTTATAAAATTAGTTTTGCTGCCAAAATAACAGCAAGAATCCCCAAAGCAGATAGCGTTCCTGGGACATGTAAAACATCTCCATTTGTATTATAAATGTATTGTGATGTAAGAAGTAAAAGACTTCTACTGAATTCAGCCACTCTTTGGATTTTGTCAAGTGTAAGTACAGTCTCTGGGTTCAAATTTGTTCCAGTACTTACTTTGAGAAAGAATCATAAAAATGTTCAAATCCCCCTTTTTGTTTAAATTGACCAAATGGCACCTATTTGCCTGAAGCAATAAAGTAGACAGTGTTCAAGAGATAAATCGATAGTAGGAAATAGAGAGGCTGGGGTTTCAGCTGAAAGTTAGGCTGCTGAATGCTGACATTATTGATTTTAGCTAGTTCAGCTGGCCTTGTAATTAAAATGTAAATTTGAGAAAGAGATTATGTCCTGACAGAAATGGTGGGATTAGGGGTAGATAAAAGCCCCTCAGTGAAAATTCAGAGAAAGAAATGAGAAAGAAAGAGCACAGGATTCCTCAGCTGTGTGGATTTAGACTAAATCTAACTCCTTCAGATGTACCTAAGTTTAACTGAGAAAACAGAGACCGAATATAAACAAGTATTATGGACTGCAACTTTCCTGAAGGAATTTGATATTTAATTCCTATTTCACATTTTATGGAGTTTTCTTCACGCCAAGTGTGTAGCATTTACATAAACACACACAGCCTTGCAGAACTGGCAGGAAAATACAGCAGCCCAGGTACAATATGATCCATCTATTCTTAACCATGATGATAATGGGAGGACCTCCTGCCCCCAAAAGATATTTTACTCACCAAATAAAATGTTTCCTGCAGGCGTGACCACGCACAAAACAGTTATTCCAGAAAAATTCCCCAGGCTGATTACTCCTGCTGTCTTGTTCCAAGAAACCATCCTGATCTGGGACAGACACTTAAGAATGCAGTTTAATGAATTGGGGTGCGAAAAGGAATATTCAGGGACAGAACCTGTCCTACCACTTTCCTGCTGCTTGTCTCAAGCAAACTCGACCGAGGACAGGAAGGCTATTCCTCCTTTCAGCTGTAGAGATGCACAGTCCTCCATCCTCTTGATGGGGAGCCTTAGCACATGCCCAGTTTTGATATTGTATAAGGAGGAGACATCTACTTGAACCAGTTCAGCTGCCTAATAGGCAATAATCTCAACTGCAGCATGAAGCCATCAACAACTTCTCCTCTAGTAGGCCAGTGGTTACAGCACTTGCCCAAGTTCCCTTCTGCCTCAAGAGGTTTGAACACACATCTCCCACATTTGCTCCAACCACCAAAATGTGGGAGAAAGCATCCTTCATGCCTTCCCATTGAGGCTTGCCCACTGGGAGCCTGGAAGAAGAGTCACAAGAGAACAAGAGAAAGCCTAGCTTTGTGCTGATTCGCACTGCCCTGCTCCTATGTCCAGTGGTGTCTAGGCTTTTTATCCACTACTTCATTCCAAAGGCATGACTTACACTGGGGTAAATCTGAAGTAAATGCCATCATTTAAGTAATGGCACTATTCTGGATTGCACTTTGGTAAGAGAGGGTAGGATGTGAGCCCACGGAGTTGCATCAGTGCATGTTAGAGACAACTCCGACCTGTGGTAAAAAGACAGATCTGAAAACAAATGCATCAACAACAATTAGCGTGCTCACTCAGCCTTCTTCTTAAGGTGAATGAGCGGTGACAGAGGTCATGAAAGAAGAGTGATTCCAGGAGAGGTTTGAAAACGGAGAGTAGCTGATGCCCCCAGGTAGGGTGGATTACTGACAGAGGTCTGAAAAACAGTGAATATTGTGGGTTTTGTTTTTCTGAAATGAAAGTCAGAGACCTTGAGTTTTGCTACTCACAATCCATGAAGCTTTCTTTTCCTATCTCCAAACACAGGAGCATGCCATTTTTTTGGTTAATGTTTGGCAGTAAAGTCTTCCAACAGACTTTCCTGTATGCAGAAGCTCTGTAATGAGGACTACCCTGATGTTTCCAAGTAGCAGGGTATGGGGGGATACATCACGGCCCCACTGGAAGAGCTTTACAAGCAGTGGAATATCATGCAAAGAAGCCTACTCTCTGACCACAGCAGCCCAAGCCAAAATGTATAACCAGCACTGGGAGGAAGAGTTCCTTCCCAGAGCAGGACCCACCTCACTGGACCAAAGTGCCAGACTCTCTTGCCTTGCCGTGCCTCAGTCACACAAATCTCTCCCTGTTGACTCCAACAGTCAGAGTGGCCTGGTGACTGGGCACTACTCAGATATGAGATCCCTCTCACAGTGAGGCAGGCCTACACCTTAGGTCTCTGATGACTTGGGCAAGCACCTTACCATTAGATTATTGTTCAAAAAAGGCAGGCATCACCCTCTAACCCCAGTTGCTGATTATGGATTTTTTCCCTAACTACAGTTGTGGGGTTTTTTGGAAAAAGGATGCATCTCCACAGCAGAGTCTAACCACTATGGACCATAAATAGTGTTACATAGAGGTGGATATTCTGGGTCACTTCTGAGCAAGGCCAAATCTAGAAGCGTAGAGCTTAAAATGGAGGAGCATAAGGATCTAGACATTTAGGCTACTGCACAGGGCAAAACAGAATTATGCTTAGTGATTTAGACAGCTACAACTTTGTAAACACCACTTGTACATTTGAAAGGTAAAAAAGGAGCTAGTCCTTGGTCTTCATTTTTTAAATCAGCATGTTTTAACTCAAGTATTTTAACTTTTCCCTATGAGAGGTGAGGGACATGTCAGTAACCTTAAACACATCTAATATAGTAGAAGAAAGCTCACAACAACTGCTGTCCATGGAGCCCTAGGCCACGTCCAGACAAGCGTGGACATTTGGTTCCCCAAGGACAACTAGTGGCAGCGCACCTTGTGCCACTACTAGTGGTGTCCCTGGGGAATGCCCATGTCATGTGCAATTTGGCATGCAGGTTACCCCCGCTGGCATAGGTGAGGCTGAGGCCAGCACTGAGCTAGCCCCACCAGCTTTACCTGGGGCCTTGGGGACCTCCCGGGGCTGCAGCAGCAGTGATCCTGCCGCTCAGCAAAGGCCTATATACTCATCTTACCTTGCTGTAATTAACACCTTGAAATATATACAAAGTAGGAGGGTTTTCTGTAATGCTGTGACAGAGATCAGAACTTTGGTTTTGCATTGTTGTAACAGACAAAATTGTTTAATGTAAGATGGGCATTCTATATCAGATGAGTCTGGCAGAGCTCTCTATAAGAGAGAAGAGACAAGTGTGAAACAGTACATGAAAATATTTCCTTGTAGCTAAAAAGAAATGATTTTCATTCCAGTTCATGAATGTTTGTTTCCATGTTACATTTTCATGCCATGTCTTGCCTTAAATCTTTTATACTGCTACTATTAACAACTTCTACAGTAGGATTTTAGTTCAGATGTAAGATTAGAAAGCAGAACTATTGCTCTATACTGTAATTACTCATGCTGTTTTCCTGCTTCCTGGCTATCCAACTCAACAGCGTCGAAAAAAGAAGAGGAGCAGGAAGAGGCAAGAGCTGGATTAGTAAATTGTATAGCTTTCATATATTTTATTGGATGTTTTGTACAAGAGCCTGGGTATTGTGGTCAGATGCCACAGAAGTCCATGTGGATTTGACCATACTGTTGCTGAGATCGTACCACTATCCAGATATTAGTCTTTTCTTTTAACTGATGCCTTTATTATGGGCTAGCATGCAAGTCTGTGAGTAGATACTTACTGATGCTACAGTATTTCTGAAAAATAAAGCAGGAGGAAACTGACTGTAGTACAGTCTCTCAAGGGCTTCTGAACTAGACTGGACCAAAAAAATATCCAAACACTAGCAAAATGTACTACAAAGAACAACCCTGTGTTAGATTTTCCCACCACTGTGTGCAGTTCCAGTTAAAAAGGATGTGAAGAAGTTAAGAGGGTCCAGAGGTGGGGAACAAAGATGATCGAGGTCTTGGAAGGTAAGTCATATGAGGAGAGGCTGAAGGAACTGGGCATGTTCAGCTTGCAAAAAGGTGCTTAAGAAAGAACATGACAGCAGTCTTCAAATATGTGAAGGGCTGTATAACAAGGGACCCTAACTCTGTTACTCAGAGCTGAGAGGGAAAGAGAAAGGGATCGGAGCAGTCAGTCTGAAAGGGAAGGACCCATGCTAGGGTCCTTTACAAGAATGGAGCAACAGGAACAGAGGCTGCCCTTTAATTAAGAGATTAAATACCCCTGAACCAGCATGAGAAGAGGCAGGCAATTGGCAGCGGGAAGAGGCTCTTGGGCACATAAAAAAAACCCTTCCCAGAGGTCATCAGAAGAGGGGTAGAAAGAGGGAGAGAGAGGGAAGTGGGAAGGGCAGAGACCTGGCAGCTCTTGTGTTATAGGCACTGGGAACCCCAGTGGCCCAGAGGCTGAGAGCTCAGGGGCAGCACACTAGTGTGGCTCACCCCCTCTTGTGCTGTGTGTTTACTCAGTGAGAAGACTTCTGTTAAAGCCCTAGCACTTTTCCTTTCCTTTGCTGTATTGTTCCCAGAGGGAAGACTTTTTTTTGTTAAGGCTGCAGCTTACTTTTATGTTAAAGTTAAGCCTGGTGGACTGGGTGTGGCTGTAGGGGTGAACCTAGAGGCCACAGTGAGGTGCTGGTAGGGTGCACCAAGGCTTAGTATTCTGCCAGGGTAGGGTGTACGCCAGATCTGGCCAGAAGCCAAGAAGCCAGGGCCCACAGCCCAGGAGGGGAGAAACTAGGGTCAGGGACACAGAGTCCAAGAGGCCTGGAGCTCATGAGTCAAGCCCTGGTGCACTGGGCCTAGGCTGAGGGAGCCCAGCTAGAAAGAGGGAGCAGAAGCCTGGGAAAGCCAATACCCCAACAAGTGCCTGGAGGCCTGAGTAGCACAGATTGAGGCAAGGTGTCTCCTGGGAATGATAGCTAATAACATCTGCAGGCATAGGGGTGCCTGGACCCCACAATTATTGCCCCTAAGGCCCCTGGGGCCTTAAAAGGCGAGGCCCAGCCCAGAGAGTTCAGGACAGAGAAACCTGGAGGATAGCACACCAGGCAAAGACACCTAGGAAGAGGCAACCTGGTCTCTGCAAATAACCTCCCTAATTAAGAAAAAAACATTAAAGATCAAGTCATTGCAGGTGAGAGACAGGAGGCAAAGTAGAGACCAGGAGTTGTAGGCAGGTGGGTCCAACCACTAGGAGACCTGACACAGGGCAGATTGCCTGAGTCTGCTACAAGCACCTTTTCTCTCTTGCTGTAGAGAGGAGAATGCAGACCAATAGCCTGTAGTTACAGTCCAACTACTACTTACTTAATGGTACTCTTTTTCCAAACTTTTAACACCAGGGTGAAAAGCTAATGCAATAAGATTGTTTTGTTTTTTTAAAGAAATGATTCTAACAGAAACTTTCCTCAGCTTTTACGAAGCTGACTGAAGGGTGCACATAACTTTCTCATCTGAAGCATGATTAATTTATTAATTGCTCCATAAATTGCAACATTACACATTCAGCCAATTTATGGCATGATAAAATGGCAAGTCAGCCACAACGATGTTCCATATTTAACATGTTCAATATAATGTGGAACATCTTTGTGGCTGGTTTGCATTGCACTTTAAATTAAATGTATGGTATGTGTCCCAGACCTGATGCTGCACTGTGCCTGACAGGAACAGGATTTTTTGGGATGAAGCATAAAATTCCTCAGATTCTGACTGTGCCATTCATTATATTAACATCTGCCAAGAGCCGCTATTACCATTTTATGTAAGGTAGAAGCACAGACTTGTTTTTAAATGAATAGAGCCCTAGTTTTCACCCTGTTAGCAGCATTCCTGGTCAAAAGTAGAAGTGATGACTATTTGCAAAGCAGAAAATCAAAAAAACAACAACAAAAAAAACCCAGTAGAAAAGTAGCACTGTCTACTTCCATAGTCTTCAATTCTTTACATTTGAATGCATGCATTTTCTAGATAATACCTACTTAATCAGTAGTATTTACATTCTTCAACAGCACAGTGCAATTAGAATGGCTCTACAATATTGCAAGATGCCTGGCCTCTTGTCCCACTACAGACATCAGGTGCAAGTGTAAATAAGGATTATACAAATGGGAGGTCGTTAAAAGTCTGGTAATGCTAATTTGGCATGACACCCCTAATGGGTTATATCTTCACACTCCAGTTACCTAATCACCTAAATTCTTTTAACAAATTTACATTTCATCTTACACATGGCGATTCAAACTGACTTGTCCAATTCTCCCGCCATTCAAACGGTTCCATGTCAACCCCAGCTCTATATGTTATTCATTATTGACATTATTTTTTGGTTGTAACATATAACTATTCAGTCTCCAAAAAGCTTTGCTCTTGGCACAAAATCTGTAAGATTTCAGTAGAACAAAATTTTGCTTATGATCAAAAAGGGTATCTGAACTGGAAATTAATTTTGCTGGGAAATACTTTAATTTTTGCAAAGAGAAATCAAAAGGAATAAAATTACTTTCTACAATGTGACATTTTGGAGTACTCAGTTATGAATTTCGGTGGTTGTGTTTTACATCTGTTTTATTACACAACATAAAAAGTTAATTTGAGGAGCTGCTCAATTTTTATTGTTTATTCAGGTGCAGCAGAGAGGAGAAAAGAGCCTTAAAAATGTTCAACTTTCTACAGAACAGTAAGAACATATTTAAAGTGGAAGGTGTAATGCTGCAATTAAGAGATTCCAGTCATATCAGACTTCTAACCTGGGATTTAAAGTTCCATCATTGCTTAGCTGATCAAACACACTTTAGACTATGCAAGGCTAGCTATATAAAGTTGTCAAAATTATCTATGGGTTAATTATTGTAATTTTTTTGTCTCTGCATATACACACACACACACACGTGTATACACACGCACATGTACAATGTTTTTTGGGTTTTTTTTAGTAAGTTAGCTCTTATTCAGATATTTACTTGTTTAGAAAACTGGAACCTATTACAGGTGGATATATCCTTAATCAAAATCATTTTTAAAAATAAAAGCCCAACAAGACTTGCACATAGTAGAACACTTACACTCATTCATTCATTCATTCTTACATACTGAAAAGCTTTCCTGAATAAGGATTCTTTCTTGAATTGGGGTCTTAAAGCAGGGGTGTTGGTTGTACACCCCTTAAAGCAGTACATTTAACCACTACCAAAGGAGTCATGGAATCATAGAAAATGAAGGTTGGAAAGGACCTCAGGAGATCATCTAGTCCAACCCCCTGCTCAAAGCAGGACCCACTATACCCCAGTCCATTTTTCCTTTGTACATACAACAGAGATATTCACTGGTAGAAACAAACTTTTAAAAGAAATACCAATGTGCATAACTGACTTGGAAGGGAAAGACTATTTACTGGATATCTGCTTCTTCAGTAAAAAAGAACTTGCCTTTCTTTAGGTGTATTTTTATCCTCATGAAGAACTGACTAATCTATTCCATATCGATTTTTACACAACCATCATGACTGCAATATGTGACTGCCTGTAGTGCACTGGAGATATATTTAACATCTATCATGCATGTTTTGTTCTTTGTCATCCTTTGCCTGTTGGGAGAACTGCATATGCACCAAAGTGTTTTGTTTGGTAGGTTTGATATATTTAACCAAGTGCAATTATTGCTACGTGCTAGAGAAGGCAAGGTTGTTGGAGTGCATGTCATACTCAGACTGGAAGGAAATGAGAATTACATTGACTGTTTCTATCCTGTGTTACGGATCATGTGTAAAAGCACATGTCAAAAGTCAAATTCCAGGGCCTGGTATTGTTAAGGAAAAAATGTACCAAATACAGTCTTAGATTACAGACAAAGAAGACTGTAGCTATAAGTAACAACTAACCTAACTGCCCATTTATTCACTCTCACTCTTCTTATTAAAGCCTGCATGCTTTCTTCCATCAGCCCCTATACATGGAGTGCTCTCCATGCTGATCTATCCTTGCTTCCTTCAAATCCCATTTCAAGACCAAACAGCAATGTCAAACCTGCAAGGTTCAGCCAGCATTCAGACAGCTATGTCAAGAGGCATCTGGGGCAAGGCAATGTTTACTGACAGATGCAGATTAGATTGACTTACATAAAAATATATATCAAATATATAAACACATTAAAACCCCCCGCTTGCCTACCCTTAACTGAATTGCTTGTTTTAAGACTGAGAGATCCCTTAGTCTACGTATTCATACAGGCTTGTTTGAGGTCTCTGGGCACTATGGCAATATAAATAATAAATAGTAATGATCACTTGATTTTAAGGCATTAGCATAACTATATCAGAAGTCTTCTTTGTGCTGATGGAGATAACCACTGCAGATGAACAGTTAATATCACTGCAATGACCGCCCCCCTCCCCCCAAACACCACTTAAATCAGTCTAAGTGGCGTGAGGCCATCAAAAGTATAAGGTTAGTCTAGTCATCTCCTTCTGGGTTTACAAGTGCACACATCCCGATATTACCAAAAAAAGGAGGGATCTACCTTTGTACAATTAAAAACTACAGCCCAGCTTTCCAACAGCCCAAACTACACACACACAAGAAAAAAAAGGAATAAAAGAAAGGAATGGAAATGAACCCCCTCCACACACACACATCACCCACATAGTTTAAGCTAACATAACACTGTTTTTTGGTCTATCTGACAATTAGATGCAATTTGAGGCTTATTAGTCTATCAAACATTTTTAACTTTTGCTTGATAGCAGCATTCCCACCATCTACAGAAAGCCAAAAAGCTTCTAAGCTTTACAATGCGTTGTGTTACATGGAGGCAGAACTCCAGCTGCTTAGCTTACGAGGGAAGAACAAGGAGGCATTGGAATTTAATTACTTTAGATGAACTTTTTTCCATAACTCACCTGTCAAATCTACAGGTGCACTTCACAAGAATGCATTTATTGCTAGAGGTATAGGTTGTAGCCATGTTGGTCTAAAGACAAAGGCAGACAAGGTGCTTTGGGTAAATCTGATATCTTTTATTAGACCAACTTTTTGAATTGGTTTAATAAAAGATACCAGATTTACCCAAAGCACCTTGTCTGTTTATTTCTTGAAGCTTTCATATGCCTTTGGAAAGGGCTGCTATATATAAATGGAGCAGACCAAAGCAAGATTACAATTTGTCATCTAGGATTTGCTTAGTGCCTCTACAATAAAGCTCCCAGAGCTCCATTTAACCTTTTGTTCCCAATGACACCCATGCTGGAGGCAGAGGTTAAGTTGCTGGCCGCATCTGGCCACCCTCATGGTGTTAAGTGGCTGTGTGCCTGCAGGTGGCATAAGAGCAGTAAGCAGCACTGAATCCTATTCCGATCACCAAATCAGCATCCTTGCCTGTTTATAATTATACCCCCTTGCCCCTCTAATCTCAGTAAATAAATATTGCCTTTTTAGCGCACATGCATACAGAGCAGCTCCTAGCTCTGAACTGTAGTGGACATGACTGAATGAAATAAGCTCCTGATCTCAGTTGCTTCTCCTCCTAGAAAGTATTTGTTTATCTAGAGCCCATCACTGCTCCCCTATCTATGTAATGACTTCCTCATAGCAGTCAGAGAGATTACCTACACCACTGATCACTTTATTACTTCATAATGGCTGTTTATTTACTTTACTGCAGCAGTAACATGCAGAGATAAAGCTTTTCACAGCTGGGCAAACTCACCATACTCCTTACGCAGGTGGTCTGGAATGTGGGGCTCATAGCCTTCCTTCTCAGGGACCTCCACAAATTCATCTTCATCATCATCATCATCATCTGAGACTTTCATCTACAGGAATAAAATAAAAATAATATAGATAATAACATTACCTTTACCCCCCACATCCTGAAAACATTCTGCAGACAGCTGCTTAATGTCAAAAGTATTTCCCTAATTATGTATTTAATCATCATCAAAGACTAGATGCCTTGCTTAACATTTTCTCTCTAAAGCCACCCTCAATCCTAAGGGATATCTTCTTTAAAGGTTCTTTTATCCATTAGAAGGCATACACAGTTGGTGAAGTCTGAGAAAGTGTGAAACTATAAAATACAAAAAAAAATGTGTTAAAACATGAAGATCTTGACTTAATGAGCAAGTGATGGCCTTATCTCTGCCTCTCCTTGTTTTGTTGGTTTAGTTCAGCTTGTTGGACCATGGTATTTTGCAGCGCACATTATGCAAGATCACCCACTGTTTAAGGTCTTTGAATTGCATACAACAGACAAAACAGAAAGAAGAAAGGACAGGCTGGCGACCTTAATTCAGATAAAAGCAAAAATGTGGACTTAAGGCCATGCCATTTTTAATGCATTTTCTCTCTTCCTTCTCAGAATTGGTTTCTTTTCTAAGATGTAAACAGGTGAGACCACTCAGCTATCATGTATATATTATACGAGTTTAAAAAAAACAGAAGAGATGTCTTACCTAGCACCTAACAGTTCAAGAGTTATTACAAGGACTCTCCAATTAATGGATGAGGGAACTGTACCCAGGGCATTATCCCATTTAGAGTATGCATTTCAGTCGATATCAGAAGAGCTATACCCCAGATACTACACCCTTTGAAAGCCAGGCACTCTGCCATGCCATCTCCCATTTGGTTTCCTTCACTTTGTTTCAGGACTCTGCCAGCCTTAGGAAGCCAGCCAATTCTCTCCAGCACACCAAGGGTCCCTCACCGTATGACAGAGTGAGGAGCCCAGAGTACACTGAAGGATGTATTACAATTCAGAGAGATACAACTAACGCTTGATTAAAAGGAATTCATTTTAAAGGGATTCTCTTGTTTTATCTACCCTTTCATTGCAACCTTAAAAGAAAAAAAAGACTTCTAATACATTCATATATTATCTACTTCGGAAAACCCTGATCAGATCAATTATACCAACCTTTCTGGTAGACGTGCCACAAGTTAAACCTCATGCTCTCCCTAAGAGCCACTCCAATCCTCTTCCTCTGCCTTATCCAATGCCCTGCTTTCTGCTCCCTGCCCCATCTGCCACTTTGGTTTCTGTTCCTTCCTTGATCTGCCAGGGTGACACATGCAGTGTGACGATGCTGCTTGTGGCACTCATGCTGCAGGTTGACCACCACTGAATTATCACCACTGGACAGTCACCTTGCTGGGACATCTGACCCCTAGTTATCTTTCCTGCAGGGGGCTGGACCCGATGATCTTCCGAGGTCCCTTCCAGCCTTACAATCTATGAATCTCATTATATTGCAAACCTAACCATATTGAGGCCCATCAACTAAAATTATAGGGATTTAAAAAAAACAAACCATGTACATATCAGCCATATTATACATAGACTGGAACTTTTCTGAGCAGTTGAAAATAAAAATTCCTAACCAACCAATCAAAGCAGCTAATCCACACCAGAAGCTAAGCACTTCCGAAATTTTATTTTCACTAATTATGGCATGCTCCCAGGAATGAGCTTCTAAAACTTTTCACCACATCTCCCTGTTTCACACACTCAATCAATGTATTTTACCACAAAATGCATGCAGGCTACAAATGTATGTCACCTTCAATGTGAATTTATACACAATACTACCAAGTTACAAAATCCCAACTTCTGACAATCCTTTAAAGAGATGGTGATTCTTCTAGGACACTGGGGTTGTCAACTGGGGGTACCTGGGAAGGCCCTAGGGGGTATGCGTGGGCAGGCAGAGACAGAGCACCACCCTGTGCCGCTGCCTCCCAGAAGCAGGGTGAGGGCGGCAGTGCCCCTCTGTGGGCCACATAGGCACTGCCTGGCTGGCTGGACAGGAGAGGGGAAGCTCCCACGTGGCGGCCACTGCTGCCACCCACCACCCCACACTGCTGCCGCTCCACCTCTGGTTGCACCCCCCCCCGCTCTGTGTCCAGCTGCTGGTGGTACATCTATTAAAACAAGGTCAAAAACCTCAGTTCTAGGATAACATTTACCATGGCTCAAACAGGAGTGAGAGATTTATGCCTCACAGAATGATTTAGTTTTTGCAGAGTACTTTTGTAGGTTTTAGAAAACAATATGGGGTGGGAAAGTAGTCTTACCATACAACTCACAATCATAATTACTCATGTTCACTGCAGGAAAGCAGCGCAACAGACAAGTAAGTTATTAGATTATTTTTATTAGTATTTTCATTCTATATAATCCCATTCTTTTTTTCATCCCATTGCATTTGACTCATGCTGGTATTCATATCATCTCTTAGTTGTAGAAAGTACAGAAAGATGCTGCAATTTTCCCCTGCAGCAGAATTTTACCAATTTAATTCACTAATCTAATCGTGTGTCACAGCTGCACAGCTGAGTTCCTTTAACTCATACAGAGATTGAAGCCAAAAAAAAGAGGGGGGGGGGCGGGGAATCAGGAAACTAAACTTTAGTGTATCAAGTAAAATAAAAACAATTGATTTGGCCCTAATATTTGATCATTGTGATTTATGAGCTAGATGGAAATTCATTTCTAATATAAAATATTTGGGTGCTCTGAATTTCCCTCTAATTGCTGGTGCATCACAATATCAATAGCATATTTTTTTCTTCTTTGAATTTTTCCACAGAAACTACAGTCCTAAATTTAAAATGTACAATAAATCTTTGTTGTCCTAAAGGACAAAGTAGGTTTATTAACGCATCATTTCCAAACAGTATCTCTTCTTCCCCTAATTAGTCTAGACAAATTCCTGGAAGAATCCGGTTTGAAATCACCCCAATGTTAAAGATAAGTAACTACAGCCATAGATGTCCACATCATCACTGCCTCTAATCAGCAGACTAAGTGGCTAAGCTCTGGGTCTGGTGGAGGGCTCTGCATCCTAATTTACTCATCACTTCTCACTGCAATCTTTTCTCCTCATCTAAAGGAAAGAAGCAATTTGCCCTGGTTGGATTGGCCAAGACAGACACATGCAGCATCTGACCTCTCACTGCCCACAGAAGAAGTCAAACTACAGTTGCAGCCCAGAAAGAGGGTCAAGCACTCGACTACTAATCACACACAGGCTGAGACACTGAGTGCCAAAGTGGCACATCAATTTTTAAACTGCAGCTTTCCTGAGACCTTCCAGATGGCCTTTAGAAAGAGGAAATATTGCAAGGTTTTGCTTTAAGCACCAGAGATGTCTGGAGACTGAAAAGAAACTAATTCGTTAGCATTTGGACTTCAAAGTTGCTCTCTCTCTCGGGTTTTTTCTCCACCTGTTAAAGATAAAGGCTACTGAACCAAGTTAGGAGACAAAAGCAGACTCTCTCTTTCAGCTAATTATTACAGCTAGTCCTATTAAGGATATGAGTGTATCAAAACTTTCCAATTTGAGTTCCTATTCCTAACTCAGCTGTAGAAAAAAAAAATACACTAAGCTAAAATGTGTTATGGATGATCACAGTCTAGAATTTGGTACAAATAAGTGAGACAAAATAAAACCAGAACATAAATGGCTTAACAGTTTTTACGTAACAGGAGTCAGAAAAAGTATTTTTCAATGCCCCCGTGCACTTTTGATTCAAAACTGGCTTGTACCAAAAGAGAAAAACCTAAAAATACTGAAAGAAGAATGAACTTTAGGGCACAAGGAAGTAACGACAAGTCCTGGCAAACTAATAGGAGGTTAAGAAAAACCCCCCAGAAAACACTCAGTTAAGGCTGATTATTTAGCCTCAATTCACTAGACAGTGTCTAGAATAGTTAAGTGTAAATATGTATGTCCACTGAACTTATTGGAACACCCAGGAAACCTGAAGACAGTCCAGAACAGAGCACTTACCTTTACATCTTCCTATGTTTTATAATCTTTATACTGTTTGAGAAATTTAGCTCTCTGTATATTAATAAACAAGATGAAGAGGCTTCACCAAATAATCTCTTTATTTCATATGGTTTACTTAAAATCTGAAGCAGGTGCAAGATCCTTACATACCTGCATGAGCTCAAAAACTTCAAGGCACATGAAAAGCCCTATTGAGAAAAGGCATAATCAGATGCAAATTCACTTTGTTTAGGTACAATCCATGAGCTGTGCATTTAGGTACTATAGGAAACATTAATCATAGCAAACTGTAATTTTTGTTATCAGTCTAACACTAATCAAAAGGGAAACCTGTCACTACCGCTGACCTGTGAAACGTCCCAATTATACTCTTTGGAAATGACAGGAGCACTTAACTTCCTCACTGAGTAAATGACGACGATCAATCAAGTTTGAATAACAATGAGCCACGGAGCTGAAAATTATTTTTTGTATAGAATCTACCCAGGAATTTATGAAAGGTGAAAAGCAACCCAAGGTTTTAGGGGCATTATGGCTTTCAGCTAGTGCAGTGCATATCAAACACTAAACAGAATTTATGTGTTTTAATTTTCTAAAAAGTAGATGTGGACTTGGTGCTACAATGCATAACATATAATGCCAGATTTTAAATATGGGGGTCATTTTCATAAAATATTATGCTTATTGTTCACACCCTTGAGTTTCACTGGGGACTTTTATTAAATTTAGATTTCCTGTAAAAATATTTAACAGCTTAGTTAACTACCAAGGAATTAAGCCCCCTTTCCCCTCCAAACAGACACGTTTATTTTTTTATATCACTTTAAACAAGAAGCCCCTTTTCCTTTTTTGCTCTCAAATGTGTAGTGAGGTTCATTGTTGCTGCACGTTGCAACTTTTGAATTTGGAATGGGCCATTACATTTTAAAATAACAATGGAAAGAAGAAACAACTCTGAGGAGAGCTCTGGAGCTACATTACTCTCATCAGAGAAGTCATCAATATAAATTCTACCTCCCAGGTGAGAGTACTTCCTCCGCACAGGCCTTTCGCTGTGCCAAGACTAAGCTTCATGAATACTTCATGAAACCTGAAACACTCCACTGCTGCCCTCGCCTCACTTTTTTCTTTAGAAGAAGAGTAAACTTTGGGATCAGGTTTACATTTGATTTTTCAGCTGCAGTTTCAAATGACCAATGAGCAAAGTGGCTCACAGAGTAAATGCTTAAATTGATATTTTGATTATGATGCAACACTTCAAAGCAAGTGCCTTTTGAAATTCATGGCAGATATGATTTAGACACTTACAAAATAGCAGTAAATGATAAAGCAAATAATTTGCTACCTTTTGGCTTACTACATAAGACACAAGCTTGCGAGATGGGTGAACACAGAGAGAAAGGTAGAGACAGAAAAGGCTTTTTCTCTTGCAGGCCAGAGAATTAAAGCCCTGAAAGGTTGATAGTCACCAAAAGTCTCTGCTTTCCAATACTTTTTCACTGACCAAGATAAAACATTTGTGTTCTGTTAGCTGACAAGAGATCACATTACAAAATCTGTCACCCAACTACATCATTGTTGGCAGTCTTTAGAGAATGAAGCGTTGATTCCCTATTCTAACCCTGGAAAATGAACTATTAAAATTAATGCTAACGAATATTGGGGCACTGTGGCAGTACTGTTTTTGCTGAGATGAGCATATTCTCCAGATATGCAAAAGATTCCATCTTCCAGTGTTGTTAACCTGTCTTCTTCAAATATAGTAAATCTTGTATACAGAAAAAATAAAATAATGCATCTTAAGTAGCATGTTTTCTAATTCCTGAATATATCCTTTGCTAAGCAACAATGATTTTAGTCCAGCTAATTTCCAAGATGTAAGGCCAAACTTATTTTCATGATGGAAATACAGTAAAAGAAAGCGACCTGCCCATATTTATATATTGAACATCTCCTATTTGAATTCCTCAAAGGGCAGGAATGTGATAAAAATTGATGAGATGACAATTACAGTGACTTCAAGAATAGCTTAAAGCAGTACTGACTTACGCAGGTAGATAAGGGTACTTAGCCCTTTTGCTAGCAAAACCCCAGAAAAACACAAGTGGATGCTTCCTTTTTAAGGCTCATTTGATAAAACAAGAACCCCCAAACAAGATATCGGGTGCTGGTGGTAATCTCATCATAACTCTCTGCTTTGGAGTCTATGCCTTATAAGATGTTCAAGGTGTTAATCTTTCTCATTATAACCATGCACCCAGTTAAAACACACAGCTCATTTATCCTAAATATTAACAAACTAGACAAACACAATAAGCCCAACCACAACACAACACTTGGCAAGAGACCAAGAAAAGGCTTTGGTCCTTTCCCCAGTTTATACAAATTGATTGCTACATTCTGTTAAGAGGATTTAGAAAACTGAGCCTCTGCAATCATAATTAAACAAGCAATAAAATGACAAAAATATACAATGCAATCAGTTTACAGAACTAGATGTAGAGCACTTACTAATTATTTTTTAAAAAAAGGGAGACAAAGAAGATAGCACATGAAAAAGCCATATCTACTTACTAAAACACCACTTGCAAACTACAGCTGGGACCATTAAATAAATTTTGTATGGTCTAATTAACTTGGTTTGCAATCTCAATTACTTTTCACCCAAGAAATCACTTTTGTTCAGTTTTGTGTGTGTCTGTTTCTCTTTTTAAAAAAAATGATGTAAGGCATCCTCAGACAAGTGAACTCTAAACTTCATTTGTCTTTCAGCAGGCTTGATGGCTATGCATTTAAAAACCCATTCTATCTTATAAACTAAAAATTAAATGTACTCAGCTGTGATGGTCGTCATTGCATCTGCTATTTATATGCTAATACCCTCACTGGAAGATCTTGCAAATTATTCCACCATGCCAATATCTCATGTGCATCTACTCACAGCCAACTAAATATTTTTTTTTCCTAGAGGACAGAAGATTTTGTCCAGGAAGTAGAATACTTAACATACTGGAACCTATTTGAAGCAGAAACGAAGTGTACGCATTTTGCATTTAACAATAGTAACTTAACTATATTTTAAGTCATTTTAAATGAAGGTTGGGGATGTTTATGTAACCAGCAGACAATAGTCATGACTGAGTGACAAATCTTTCTACATTACTAAATAATGGAACAGAACAGTCAAAACAATGCATCTTACATGGAAAGACTTTTACAACTTCTCCTTGATCCCATCCCTTTATATAGCCTATAATAAGATGAAAAAGAAATAAAACCACAGACATTTGATAGATTTTTCTTCTAATGACCAGTGTGCAAGAGAAATGTAAAATAGCTACATTTTGAACACAAATTCAAATCTACATGACTTTAGACCTGTTATCATGCAAAATGCATTTTAATTGCAAAAGTATTGTTTTTCCATTTCTATTTGTTCAATAGTGTCCAGGCCAGACTAGGTAACTTGATACAATGTTGTTTGGGAATGTCCTTTTCCAGGTTTTTTCATGTGGACCAAGAGAGGGAAGTAGATATTTAAGTGGTTACATTTCAGACCAAGCAGTAAGGAAAAGGTTCAGGGCTGGCGAGTCCACACATTACGTTGCTAATGACCTTGGGAACACAAATCACTCCAGCATGAAGTAATTTTTCTTTTTTTTTTTTGGGTGTTAAGTAAGTATGGTAGTCTAAGTGTGTTACTGCTTTGAGGCTATCTTGGATCCTAGTGAACCACGATTCAGATTAAATAAACATACCTAGTATTCAGTGGTCGAATTAAGTTATTCTTTTACTATGCCATTCAGGTCAGCAATCAGGCTATCAGGACTGTAAGTGGCTGTAACAAAACCACGATCTTTGGAATATACTGAGCTCTGCCTTGGGGAGCTGCTATTGTTTATATCCTGAGGTCAGATGCTCGCGCTATATTTAGGCGACCAATTTCTGTGGATTTAGGTAGCTTTGAGGATCTGAGCTCCAGTGCTTCAAAATTAATATGTTAAAAAGTTATAATTTGTATAATTTGAACTTGTCATAAAATAAGTACCACACTCAACGAAGTGTTGGTTTAACAGTTTTAGGTGAAACTATCCAAGATTTCAAAATATAAAAACTTACCATCTTTCCCTCTCCTCTGAGTAAAAACTGCTTGAAGTCTGCTAACTTCAAATACCTTGCAAGATTAAAGTTGATAAAGTAAGTAGTTATGGCTCCTACAACATTTCTGCTACCTACCTATGTTTAATTTGTATAAGAGCAAAAGTGATAACAAAATCAGCACAAATTGATCTTGCACAAGAAGTACAAGCCATATGCTACCCTTAGATGCAAACAGAGGCTCCCACTGAAGTCATGTACAACCTCACAAACATACATATTACACAGAGAGAGGATCATATAACAATATAACATTTTTTTTGGGGGGGGGGAGGGAGGGTTATCCCTTAGCTTTTTATTTTAAGTTTGTACCAAGTCACTTACCGACAGCTTTCACAAAGTAAATCTGTGTACTGCTGCTCTGTAAAACCAAATTTTCAGAAAACTGTCTCCAGCAAGTAGCATAGCTTGGGTCTCTATCAAGTCCTCTGTGATGTGTGAACTCTGCCAGCTAATGGCTCAGTAAGCAACGCATGGAGAGATTCCTATGTATAATGTTTTTCAGTAGCTTCATAGTAGATGTGTTCAGTTTAACAAGAAAAAAAAAGATTATTTTTTTTAATTACTAAGACTTCAAACATTACTTGTGGCTTAGAAGTGAAGCTGGGTTCTTTCCATCTTGTGAATAATTATAAATAAGGAAACTCCATAAAGCTGTCTTCACAGTTTCAACTGTATTCTCTGCCCTCAAGAAGGATTCACCATCTCACAGAGTGAGGAGGGGTCATCTATAAAACCTTCAGAGCTACAAAATAAGCAGCTTGAATGAAGACCATTCTTATTTGGAGTCTATTACCCTGAATGCCGTATACCAAACCACAGTAGACTTCCTGAGGGGTTTGTTACTACATCCAGTTGGTAGATGCAAGAAGGTGCCAATTTTCTATAACCATGCTCTGTGCTTCAAACATTTCAAGAACTTCCTTTAAGTTGTTTCCTTCTTTGCCCCTCAATCTAGACTAGGGAACAGCAGATAGTTGAGACTGGTGTTATGAGGTCCATGATTTCCTATGCTCACTTCTGGTGCAAACACCTGTTTCAGAGTGGGATAATGCAAAGCCTACTGGCACAATAAATATCAGCTTCTCTGACCAGTGTGGCTTCAAGGCCTTCCCATACCATGTAGCACTTGGTAAGTAGACCCAGCTGCTTTAGAGATATTGGATCGTATTTTCATGATCCCCCTGATGTATCTGTAATAAGATGATATTTAAAAGGTTTCTAATTTTATTCTAATTCCTTGGTTACATACATACATGCACAAAAATGCAGTTTACTTTGATTGTCCAATATTTATACACATATTTTACAATGACAGATTACAAGCTTTTATATATGGATATATTTATATATGTGTGTATATATATATATAGATAAATTGTATTTATATCAGTATCTATTGATATTTATCTATCCTTTTAATCAGTCATTGTAAAACATGTGCATAAATATCTGACAATCAAAGTAACCTGCATATATATATAAATATATAAAATATGTTATTTCATATATATAAAAATCTAAGTAACCAAGTAATACATATAAAAGGGAACTTAGCACTGCAAGTGGCTCCCAGGCAACAGTTAGTGTTTCAGAAGACCCTGTTTACAAATATCTTATTTAAACAGAATTTGTAGGGCTAGAATTTCTAATGATATGAAAGGTCTTATTTTAGCATTTGTCTGATATACCTTAAACTCATAACATTAAACCTTTTTACCACCATACATCATAATGTGTATGGTGTAATCAGTAATTTAAATGCAGGTTACTTTGATTGTCAGATATTTATGCACACATTTTACAATGACAGATTACAACCTTTGATATTTTTCAAATGTTGCATGTGTTGGTATTGTATCTATGCTGGGATGTCTATAAAATGAGGAAGCCACATTAGCAACACACCCGACATTTTAAAAGTATATTTTATCACTATCACTGAATTATAAGGGGAAAAAAAATCTTACGAGGAAGTGTTCATTAACCTCTGGTTCTGTAAATAGATGGGTGGCAAGGAGGTTTAATAGGCACATCCAGAAAATATAATGCTAACCATGTGTCAGTTGACAAGAAAGCTCACAGGGAGCGTCAATGACACAAGTGAAGTCAACAGCAACTTTGTCACTGACTTCAGTAAGTGCAAAGCAAGACTTGGGGTTCATGGTCTTGAGAGTTTCTCATGAAGAATAAAAATGTGATTCAGCAAAGAGCTTTGGCTCCCAATGGAATCTGAAGCAGAGACTCGTCTGACAGAGGGCTGAGTGTTTGGGGTCAGGGTTGCCATCCATCCAAAAGTGTGGGCAGATGAACAGGTGAGGCTGTAGGTCTGACTACAGAGATTGTGCAAGCAAGATAATGTTTCCTATTCTCAAAGTGGTAAGATAACACAAAGTTAATTTTACTGTTATAGATCCCAGTTCAGCAAGACATCCTGAACTTGAATCCGTAACAATAAAACTGGGTGCTTAGCTACCTTGCCCTTTACTATGCCATTGCTCCTGTC
This sequence comes from Crocodylus siamensis, assembly GCF_052110815.1. NCBI lineage: Eukaryota > Metazoa > Chordata > Crocodylia > Crocodylidae > Crocodylus > Crocodylus siamensis. Next base: position 15,530,688 of record NC_143396.1, on the reverse strand, counting down.
GATTTCTAAAGGGGTAGACAGAAAAAATGTATTTAGAGTTCAGTACTAGTAATGGCCTACATGTACTTAACTGGTTTCCTGGAACAGGATGTTACAAATACAGTTACTTAGAACTGAGTACATTATATTTTGGTTATCTCCTGTAACAAATACATGTCAGGATTCGTTTTTAATTCTTCTCTTGCTGCTATTCCAAACCTGGATAATTTTGTCTTCCCATTTTTTGTAAATGTGCAGGTAGGCCATTACTAGTACTGAATTTTAAATACATTTGATCTGCCTACCCTTTTAGAAATGAACAGGAGCAATAACATAGTCAAGGGAAAGGAAGCTAAACATGGTACTTGATATTCAGAGGAGAATCAAGAGCAAGTCTAAAGATCATGGGAAAAACTTTAGGTACATTACACAGATTAACATGAGGGTTAGGTTGGTAAGTGACTGAGAGAACCAACTTTGTTTTAACTCTAGTAGAAGATCTACTAAACTGCAATGAATAGTGCGTGGATCAGGGACCATCACAGTAGCAACATTTAAACATAAGAAGATTTTCATGGTAAGAAATATTTTTAAATAACTCTTAAACAGCAGACAGAATTATACCCCGTAAAAGTCACAAAATACAGTTTTAAAAGCATTCAGCTGTAGAAGAGGAAAAAAAGAAACTATCTAATTAAGTACTATATAAGATAGGTGTGTTTAGAATAATAATTCGTTTTGCACTTTTTTTTTAACATCACTCTTGTTTTAAAGCACCAATTATGGCAACAGAAGAATGCTCTATTCTGAAAGCTGATTATGAAGAAAGTCTCACAGAAAAATGATTACTATATGAAAAGGTTAAAACTAGGGAAAAGCATGTACAGTGTTTTTATGTATAACCTACTCAATGTTAAAGGTTATTCCTCTGCTTCTGCCCTTAGATTTATCCTGAGCCATAGCTGGCATTTTGTCTATTACATACTTACTAAAAACAAAAACATGATGCAGTGCTTATTATTTTGACTAGTCATTACAGTTACTGTATCTGAACATATGATGTTCTACTGACATAAATGATCTATTAAAGACGAAAACATTTATTCTCAGTTAAATTTATGTCAGTGTTGGAATTTGCAGGATGTGTAATAATGCCCTGCTGTCAATCATCACACCCAAATTCATCCCTTTTCCCCATAGGAGAGGAAAAAAAATCAGAAGCCTGCCTACCCAGCCTGTACTACAGGAAAAACCTAAATAAATACTAGGGTGGTATGAAATTTCGCTGAGTATTTCATTTCAAAGCTGTTTCTATGCATTTTGAGCTCGAAACAGTGAAATTGAAACAAAAGAAAAAGTATCGAAACAGCTTTGAAACAAAATGAGGGCACTCAAAATGTTTAGAAAGTTTCAAAATGTTTCGAGTTTTGAAGCAGCCCGGTGGTAGGAGGCAGGGAAGAGCCAGGGCTGTGCTCCCAGCAGCTCGCAGCCCCATGTAGCTCAGCCTGGCGGGGAGTGCAGCCCTGGCTCACCCTGCCTCCCGCCGTCGGGTTGCGCTCCATGGAGCTGACGGAGCCGACTGGAGCACAGTGCCTGCTCTGCCCGCCTCCCACCACTTGGCTGCGCTCTGATCGGCTCCGCCAGCCCCATGGGGCTCAGCCCGGTGGTGGGAGGCAGGCAGAGCCGGCGCTGTGCTCCACCTCCCACCACCGGGCTGAGTTCCATCGGGCTGTAAGCTGTTGGGAGCTGAGCCCAGTGGCAGGATTTTTCATAGCTGTTGGACACAGATGTTATAGACATTAGGGGCTGGAAGGGACCTCAAGAGATCATTGGGTCCAGCCCCTGCATCATAGGCAGGAATTCAGCTGGGATCAAGTGACCCCAGGCAAGAAATAAATTCAGCTCTTTTTTTGAAGGAATCCAAACTGCCCAGCGCCAGTCCCAGCCAGCAGCAGGAGCCTCCTGAGATCTGGCAGGTCAATGAACACTATAGAGAGAGGAGCTCATTGTTCATGGCTTTTTTCTTGCAACTAATGCAGTGTGAAGTTAGTCACTCATGGAGTACCCAGCTCTGAACCCACACTGCCTCTCAGGGTAGACTCTCTCAGCAAGGACTTGGCGTCCTTTCAGCAGGACCCATGCAAGTATCTTGCCAACCACACAAAGCAAAGATATCCCTCAGTAGTTGCTGCAGTCTGCTCTGTCCTCTTTATTTTTGTATAAAGTAATTATCTTTTCATCTTTCAGATCCTGGGGTATGTGGTTTTCTTCTCAGCAGGCACAGAGAAGTGTGTGGATGTTGCTCACAAGCTTTCCCCCCACTGCCTTTAGGAGCTCTGGAGGTATCTGATTGTTGCCTGCTGCTTTCCCAGGTGCAAGCTCTTTGATAGTTTTCTCTTCAGTTAGTATTTGGTCCAGCTCCTGCATCACTGGGAGCAGGGGGATGGCAGCTAAGGCAGTACCACAGATAATGGCATCCTTTGAGTAGAGTTCTTTGAAATAGTCAGTCCATCGGTCAAGTTGTTCTTGCCTGTCATTCCGGATGGTATGGTACCGTCTTTTGCTTTCAGGTTTGCAGTCTTTTTACAAGTTGGACCAAGTGCCTCTTTAATTCCATCACAGGTATACCACAAAGGTGCCGGCTTTCAAAGCAGATCTGAATTTTTTTGCTCAGGTCTTGCCAGTACTTCTGGATACATTATCTGGTGGCTTTCTGGACCACAGACTTAGCCTCTTTTGAACTTGAGATTTCTGTACTTAGTTGGTTGTTGAAGTAGAGTTAGGTGAGCTTGCTTTTTCTTTTCTATGAGTGGGAGCAGCAGATGCTCAGATGCTGCAGGCCAGTCAGGTTGTTTTTTCTTTGTTTTTCCAGAGACATCCTTGGCAGTAGCCAGTGTCTTGTTCTTGACATTTTCCCACAAGGTGTCAGAAGCAGGGGAGTCAAGTTGATCTTTTTCAGAAACACACTCAAGCTCACACTGAAACTTTGCACGAGTGCCAGTCCTTCATGTTAGTGATACTGAGGCGAGGTTTGCCTTTTTGGCTTCACATGATGGATCTTTTTTTTAGGATGTAACTGGGGCTTGGCCTTGACAAGGGCATGGTCAGTGTCACAATCAGAACTATGCATTGATCAAACATGCAGTACATCGCTTTTTTAGCTTACCTTTTCTAGGACCTCCCCCAGATTGAGGAAAGCAGGCCACCTCTAAATAGGGTGGCTTGGACATCTGAGCCACTGAAAAATGCCTGGGTCTTTCCCTACCAGGATGAGTGACCATTGAGCACAGACCTTCAAAGTGTATGCTTGGACAGAAGAAAGAAGGAAGGGGTTGTCATGGGCCCTCCACCTTCTCTCTCAGCAGGTCTATAGGACTCCAATGGCAGGACAAAGGTCAAAACAATTGGTACAGGCCTGCTGTAGCTTCTAGCCAGAACACTACTCCGAAATGAAAGAAGCACCTGCCTCATCACGTCCGCAACTGCACCTTTTCTGGATGGATGTGGTCCCAGTAGCGTGGGTAATGCTGGCCAACAGGATTCTGGCTCATCTGTTTTTCTGGGGACATTTCCTTCACCCAGGAGGTTCCACTACCCCACCCTTAGGTGCTCCTCCACCCGGAGCTGTAAGGGCTTCCCTAGGGGAGACAAACCTTTTCCCAAAGGGAGGTTTGTTGACTGGCGCTGTCACTTGCTGTTGCGTTGCTGGTGCACCGTCTGTATATCTGACGGCAAGTGGGGAACTGGCCAGGCAGTTAACCAAACATAATTAAGGAGTGAGAACAGCACATAATGAATCTGTTCTTCCCTTGTTGAGACCAGGCAGAGGAAAATAACTTTATTTGGTGGGCTCTCTCTAAAGTTCAAGTTAAAATTTATGAATTTTAAAATATTCATTACTGAAGAAAAAAGTCTCCACAATTTATGCCTGGTTCCTAGGTTTAAATGAACTCAACCAGGTTTGGACTCTAGCAAGACAAATGTGTTCTATCCCCCAAACCTGCAATTTAAACAGTGGGAAGTGAATGCAGGAAGTTTTGCAACACAGGCAGGGCAGAAACTGCGCAGCATGATTTTTTGCTATTAGTGGGAAAGGATGCAGAAAGAGGAAAAGAGTAGCCTTTACACAAGGTATTGACAAGGCACTTTTAGGCAGGCCCCTGGCACATGTTCATTTAATGATCTGAACCCCAATCCCAATAACTGCACCCTCTGCCATGCCTCAGGTGCACGGCAGGATGCATGATTTTGGGATCAGGGATCAGATCCCAATCATGCCTTTACTACTTGCCAGAACCTAGGATCATGATCCTAGGCTTCACCTGAACCAGCAAGTTGAAAGGTGGGTGCCCACAGCCTGGCATGAACCATATGGTCCTGGGGCTGGGACCGACAATCAGCTGACTGAGGGCTCAGCCCTGGGACTACAGTGCAGCTGGTCCTAGAGCCCCAGGCATCGGGATGTCAGAAAGTCTGGGTGCACATATTTAAGGTTCTGCTCAGCCAGGGTGTCAGGATATGGGAGAGATCCCCTGACCCCAGGGCTCCCATGTGCCAGGGTTGCCAGAAAACCATGTGTGCAGCCAGGCTGCACAAGTGGTTTTTAAAGGCCTTGGCATATAAGGGGACCCCATGATTGGGGAATCTCTTCCCAGTCACAGGGTCCCTTTGGGTGACCTATGTCGAGTGCCTTGTTCTGCAGCTTCCTGGGAGTCAATCTGCCAGGTCGCAGGGAGGTCAGAATCATGCATGATTCAGTACCAGAACATAGCTCTGATGGGGGCTGAGGAGCAAGGTGTGAGGCAAGGCAAGGCAAGAACCATGCTGGGTTGCAAGGAGCCCTGTGGCTCCCTGGAACCCAGCAACCTCTGTCCAGCTGATGAGCTCCCCTCAACTCAGCACCCTGAAAACAGTGAAGTGCAGCCCCATGCAGGGCTGCATCACACAGCTGTCTACCTGCCAACATTAGGAGAGCTGTCAACTAAGCCCCACCATGCAGCTAGCATTAGGCTGCCTGGCAGGACTTCGCTGCCACATGTTCAATTTAAGGCACACCAGAAACCAGCCACAAAAATCTGAACACACTCAGCTTGAAAGTTCAACCCAGTTACCATTTATGGCATATTTAAGAGGTTAATTGCATCTTATGTGTAACATCTGCCAAGGGCCTTAGAAACAGAGGCACTACCATGAATGAGCAGCAAGTAAGACTTGGGAAAGAGCAGGGCATGGAGTTACAAAGGGAGTAGAAGTGACAATTTCTTTAACTGGCAACTTCTTAAAAACTAAGCTCTGATATACTGTCAGACACATGGGAAGCACCCCAGTATTCTTCCAACCACGAAATGGACAGAATGGAAGGCTTATTAACAAGTCAAATTTGTATTGTTCCTTTTTTCTTTTTTTTTTTCAAATCCTGGGTTGATTTAAAATGCAAGAGTCTTCATTATAACTTCATTCATTAGTGCTTAACTGACTTTTCGCACAGCCTTTATCACGATCTTCAAGCAGTGCATTTTTAGCAAATATTGTCTATTATTTGTGTTGCAACAAAACAACTTAGTGCCCAAATCTGGGATCAGGGGTCTGCTGTGCTGAATGCTGTGCATGAGTCTCATGGCAACATGGATGCTGCTCCAAAGAGCTTACAGTAAGGGAGCGAATCTCAAATGGGGTGTCAAGATCGTTCCAAGGGTTCTGCAGGCCCTGTGTCAGGAGTTAAGGGATTGCGCCTCCTGCAACAGGTGCTCCAGTGTCCCACAAATAAGCAGCATCCACAGCTGCTCTCCATGCCCCTGAGCTCCAAGCAGTGTGCACTGACACGTGGGCAGGCAGATGCAAGACCTCCCTTTTTAACTGGGCTTGTTTGCCCTGCTCCTCCCACACTCCCAAGCCTAGTGAGAGTCTCACATGACTGCAGTAATTGGCATGAGAGTCCCTGGAGGAGCAGCTGCAGCAATGGGGTATGTGTGCCTCCTCGGGTATAAACCAGGGAGGGGGGTAGATGTTGGAAAAAACCAGAGCAGAGTGGGGTGAGGTCCTGCCTCCATCCCCATCACATGGCACCAGCTAGATTCTTGCTCAGTGGTTCTCAACCAGGGTGCCACAGAATTCCAAAAAAATGTTATGGAGGGGTGCCTTGAAGCTAAGAAGTTTGAGAACCACTGGTCTAATGCCTTATCCTACAAAGATTTATGAACATGATTAACTGAAAGCACTGAAGTAGTCCTACTGGCTTCAAGTCATCTTTCCACACTTGGGTATCTACCCCAAAGAGCTTGCAATTCCATATTTTCATTATACATGCATATGGTACCTGTAACAATGAGGCTATGATTTCCACTTGGGCCTACTCAGATAAAAACAGTAACAACTCTGAAAGGTCTCGTCTCTCCAATAAATGTATTTTTGTTCCAATTACACTTTTATTAGCTTCTTTCTCCTTTTAGTCTTTTTTCTGGTAGTACAATGTCCATCTGTTATTAGAATCCCTTTGAGTAGAGCACGTTTGATTCTTATAACCATGAAGCGTAGTAAGAGGCAGCAAAGTTTTCTTTTCCTCATGTCTCTACATCACACGTGATGATTTTGTTATGCATGCTTGTGCTCGTTTACTGTACTTTGAAAAAATTTTCATTGCACAAGTCATGTGCCTTTGAGCAGCAGGCATTGCAGTAGGTGTTGCATAGTCTGAGGCTCTGTGCCACAGTCACAGGTAGCTGAACGGTGACTTCCACTTCTTCATTAGTTCCTTGGAGCATCTGACTCCAGCATAAAGGCGATTGAGACATCACCATCTTTGCCATGGTTTTTCAGCTCCTGGTAGTAAGGACTTGGCTACTGGAACGTACATTTTTTCCACTGTCAGGTATTTCCTCACCCTCTTGTTCCACATCTGTAGTCATGTATCCTTGCATGCGGCATCAAGAGGTTGCATGCTGGTGAGGAAGCGCCCATGCAACTTCAGACGTTTGTGCGCTGCGGGCCAGTCATACAGAGGATGTCTCACACCTTCTCGTTGTCTCAGTCGTTCTATCCTGCTGGCCACTGTTCTTCTGATATCAGGCAGAGCAATGCTAGCCAGCAGATATACACTGTTTAGGCTGACAGGCAGCAAAGTAAAGTGAGCAAAGTCAAAGTCCCATCAAGAAGCTCTATGCAGTTACTACGCAGACACTTTGTTGATTCTTCATCAATTCAAACAGTCAACAGAGAAAAATAGCTCGTATGCACAGATTATGGATTAAAATTTTGATTCTAATGCACGTAATTTCTTAAACCAAGATCCTAATAAACTGTGAAAAGTGCATGTAGCATAATACTTCTTGGTGTCAGTTCCTGGGTTCTGATTCTAACCTGTGGCTGATTCTGTTAAGCGAGATTCCAAAAACTGGCAGATATAATTTATAGTCATTCTTACACCTTCAATCATATTCAAAAGTACCTTCTCCACCCATTCTCTCACAGGGTTTACCTATGGCACAAACCCTGCTTGCTTTGCCTTTGAATGTAGCTATTACTAAGTAAAGGTATATGGATGTGGTCACAGTAGTTCATCATAAGTGTTCATTTTTTTTATCAGAAAAAACTACAACGTCTCTGTTTTAGTAGAGAATTCTGCTGTCTAGGAAGAGAGAGCCACATTCCTGGTGGTCAGATGCAAGCTCATTTAAAAAGTCCACATCAGACATGTGGAGAGGTGATGAAGTCATAAATATACATCACGTATAAGAAGCAAAGGTATTTTCTCAGAATCACTGTGTCCAGGGACTTCTACAAGTTGTATCCCCATCGAGGTCATCACCAGGAAACACTTCACCTTGCCTATTCTTTTTGTAGATAACATAAAAAGCCTGCTCTTCTATGATTAGCATAAATATAACAAATGTCTTAGTTTCATACCTACATAAGCCATCCCAGGGCATAAGGTATTTTAAATTAGTGTACTATACATAGAACCTGGAACTCATAAGGCCAAACTAGACAGAATACAAGCAGATTATAAAAAACACTAAAAATGCAAACAATGCACCTTTCAATTATGTTTTGGTCCAATACCTGTTACATTTTTCCCACTCTGGTAGAACATATTTCCACATGTTGTTACTGTGTTTCAGTCTCATCTGCCCTGCAATACATTCTGCGGCTTCCACATCCAAAACGCAATTGAACTTGCTAAAGAGCTGCGAATTTACTCAAAAATTAGGTTACCTGGAAAACAGTGTCTAACCGCCCTACAGGATTTTTGACTGTGCTGAGGAAAAAAAAATGTTTAAACAAGGAAAAATAAAAACACATGTTCTGGGACTGCTGAATACATAACCACAGAGTAAAAACATTTTGATTTCAACAAGCAATTTCAAGATTTTGGCAGAACTCCACCTATCCAACTTCATTTATAGAAAAGTAAAATAGCCCAAGAAGTGTGCCAAAATGTCCCACCTGTCTGGAGTTAAAAATCGCTCTCTGCCATTCAAACCTACATTACTCTGCTCCACTTTAAAACAGTCAGTCTATCCCATATTAGAAGAGTTTTGGAGAATTGATCAGCTGGTATGTTTAAGTGATGTGCATTAGCAACAAAAGTTCCCCTGCTGCTACTTATTGCTGGCTCCACCAAAACATCCAGGCCGCGGGCGCACGAGTGTGGACGTTTGTTTGCCCAGGGACAAGCATTTTGTGCTGTTGCTACTTGTCCCCAGGGAATGCCTCTGCGATGCACACTGTGGCGTCAGCAGGTTGCCCTGGGCGAGGTAGGGGAAGCTGGACCTAGCAGCCTTACTTGGAGTACTGGGGGCCTCAGGGAGCTGCAGGTACAGTGCTCCTGCAGTTGGGAGACAGACTGACTGGCAGCCAGAGCACAGCTCCGACTGGCCACGCTCCAGTTTTGGGCGGTGCATGCTGCTGCCAAGTGTGCCACCCCATTTTTGTTTTTCTGGTGTGGTTTATTTTTTACGCCAGGACGTCCTGGGGCCAAAAAGTGCCCCTGCACTGCAAGGTAGCAGCGCGAGGCACGCCTGCATGTGTGGTGCGCGGCACTGCAGATGGGTCTGCAGCACCACACTCCACACATCCACACTTGTCTGGATGCAGCCAGAGACAAAAATCACATGCCATTTTATACCCTCTCCTTTAACGCACAAAAAAGGGATCATACTGCAGTAAACTTTCAGGGTGACACTCACAATGGCACAGACAGTTGTTCAATTCATTTTAAAAGGTGTTTTAGTATAAGGTAAAATCCATAACCTAAATTTAACCAGCAAGGCATTTAACAATAGTTAAATAAACCAACAATGCCCATGTACATTGGAGATGTACAAAAGAGTTAAGGAATTCAAAACTGAGTAAAACAGATGTCCTTACTCTTGTGTCAGAGCACTCCTAACGTAGTTTTATATAAGTGTGTGTTCTATTTAAAAACAAAGAAAATGTATTGCAGGAGACTGTCGCCATTCACGGGGAAAACGTTCTCGTATCCCCTGCGAATACCAAAATCTGTGAACAAGGCACTGCGTTCATGAACGCAGTGACCCCGGTGGCTGGGGAGGGGACAGGGGAAGCATGGCTGTGCTGGTGATAGTGGGAGCGCGGCGGCAGCAAGCACGGAGTCCCCAAGGAGCTCCTTTAAGTGTATTACAATGCGGGTTCGGCATTCACAAATATTTGAAACAGCGAATGCCAAGCCCATGAATAGCGGGGGTTTCCTGTAAACATAGTAAACATTTACGAGTCATAAGACTAGATCAACAGAGCTAGTGGACAGCATAACACAAAACACTGAACTATTACCACGATTCTTCCCAGAAATGAAAATGAAATGAAAAATAGCAGTTATAATTTTTAAAATACAAAATACATTTTCTTTTGTAACTTAAAAGTTTAGAACAATTTCAATATCTGCAACATTTGATATTAAAAGAAAAAGCACTATTAAAAATGCAGCATCTGATTTTAAAAAGACAGGTATAATAACTTGAAAAAAAAGAGAATTATTTTCTAGGTGGAAATATTTAAGCAACATTTCAGACATAAGCACTTTATTTTGACAATAGAGTTAAACCTCTGAAAATAAGTATTTATTACAACACTGATCTCAGCCAGTAACTAGAATGAGTTCACTTAAATAGAGCAGAGAACTAACTTATTGCAGTAGCCCTGGTTGAGTACCTAGCTGAAAACATACAGAGTAAAAGGATGACCTGTTCTGGGTAAAGGAAGTGCAAAGGAAAATGTCCAGCGTGCAGTGTGCACTCCCTCTACTGGGCACTGAGATTATGCTGAACTGTCTTGAGACAGAAAAAAAAAATAGCAACAAGTCCAATTGTACAAGTCTTGAAAAATAGGAGGGGTTTCTCCTCTCAGACTGTTTCCTAATTTCAATCACAATTTTGACTTATGTCAAGAGGGCTTTTACACTTGGCCCATCTACTTTCAAAATGCAACACTTCTTAAAGGGTGTAAGTACCATTTATCTAATCTCAACCGCAATTACATGAATGTAAGTAGATGGTAACTACACACAAGCTTTCACCAACTCGAGACTACAGAGAGTGAGCCCCGTGTCTTACCTGTGCACTTTGTGGTCAGAAAGCCACCCTCCCCAATTGAAACCACACGAGTTCTTATAAGGCAATGACTACTCTTAAGTGGTAGTAAGGCTACTTAGTATGTACTGGGTTGGGATAGGCGAGATGTATGCCAGGATGTATATATGTCCAATACAACATCACGCAGAAAGAAGAGACCTGCAAGGGACAAACCAGTTGGCTCTGGACAATAAGTGCAGCATTTGTAGCAATTTTTCCTCTCCTCCCATAGGCCTGACTTGAGGCAGGATGGAAGGGTAATTTTATTATATGCTATGGTTTAAGAGCTGCATTTAGATGGAGACCCTCCTTTAACCACTAGAAAACTTTAATTATAAGATGAGCTCTCTTTTACTACACATGCAATGGCAGTCCCTAAAGTGCACTGAAGCAACACACAGCTATATGCCACTTCATAATAGATAAGTTTTCACTGCATCTGAGCTTGCTATAGAAAAGTTCTATTGTATAAAGTTTTGCGTTGCCAGTTAAGTGCTTTGGGATGGGGGGGGGAATATATAAAAGATATGTCCCATGGCAAGGTTCTTTGAGAAGATGTGGTATCTTTTATTAGACCAACTGAGTAGCTGGAAAAAGTTCTTAGCAAGCTTTGAGGCGCAATCACCCTTTTTGCACGCAGAAGCCTGCTAAGAACTTTCTTCAAACTACTCAGTTGGTCTAATAAAAGAGATCACATCTACTCAAAAGAACTGTGCCTGCCTATGTCCTTAGACCAGGGGTGGGCAATTATTTTGGGCAGAGGGCTACTTACTGAGTTTTGACAAGCCATCGAGGGCCAGGGGCAGGTAAATATTAATTTTCTAAATTTTTAGGGGCCCCGTGGGCCAAACAGAATGGCTTGGCTGGCCGCATCTGGCTCCCGGGCCGCATTTTGCCCACCCCGCCTTAGACCAACACGACTACAACCAAATAACAAAGGAAATGTTCCACTAATTTATAAGACAACAACACTTTCTAGTCCTCAAATATAATAAGCAAATGAAAATTTGGAGAGAAAATATTCCATGTTCGTTTTCATCATCCTCAAATTTCTCAACTGTGTTGCTCTGCAGGTCAATGTCCTAACCTGGGAAAGGGTGAAAGCCCCAACAGGGACCCAAAAAAAACAGGAAGCGGCTGAGAAAGCAGTATAAACTTGGATCTACAGTGCTGTGTGCCACAGAAGTGATGTGATCTTGTGTGCCAGAGCCACATGTCCTAATGCAACTCTGATGTACCTGGCCACATGTGCAAGTCACGTATACAGTAGTGCAGGTGTGTCAGGCAGTCGGCATTATGCCAAACCTATGCCTTTCTACTTTCTCCTCAGCAATGCACACATACAGCCCATCAGCACAGGGGCACTGTAGATATGGGCATAACACGGTGGTTAAGAATTCCAGGAGTGGCACTCTCTTAAATCCTGAAGCAGGACTTTATTAGAAGGGAAAGCAATATTAATCTTCAAGTGAATCACCCTAACCGCCTCCAGCTTCACGGCAGAGTTTCTGACTGAACGTCTCCACATCCGAACATCTACAGCTAAAGAAACTGTTGACACTGGGATTTTTCCTTGCCCTTGTTTGTTTCATTGTCTCACACTCACGCTATGCAACATAAAATCTTAAGAAAAGGAAGCTGAGCTCTCTCACTAACTACATCTTAAAACAGCTAGGGTTTTATGAAAAACGCTCGTGATCAAAATCAAAAAACTTTTGCCTGTGGCAACGTTACACAAAATATTCAATGACTGGGAACTACTCATCTAGATGCTACATTCATTAAGAATAAAACAAAATAAAAACATTAGCAATATAATAAAAAAATACAAAAAAAAAAATTCAAGGAATCAGTCTATATGAAAGGCTAGAATCAACTTTCTTCAAACTGGGTAAGAGTCGGTTCTGTTATATTTAAAAAATGATCCTGACCACAGAGCCAGGCAAGTACACCACTCATATACTTCTGTGACCTCCACTGGGGTGTTTGTATTGCATTAAAAGCACCAACGACAGAACTACGTGAGGGTGTTCTCACCTTTAATACAACAGTCCTATCTTGAGCTGATCTGACAAGCGAGAACCGTGCATAGCAGGACTTCCAAAACTTGTTGGTCTCCTTTCAACTAAAGCAGAGATGTTCAACCTGTGACCCTGATGCCACAAATGACATGGGCAGCCTCCGTGTGTGGCACATGGCAGACTGGGGATGAGATGGGCAGCACAGTGGCAGATCGGACAGGAAGCAGAAAGGAGAGCATCAGATCAGCTAGTGAGCCCTGGGCAGGAAGCAGGTGGCAGAGCAGCAGCTTGGTCAGGAAACATAAGGCAGAGAGCAGAAAGCAGAGAAGTAAACTAGGCAGGGAAAGCCATCGGAGTAGCACACACCCTGCACACACCGTCCCCTCATTTGTATTTCTCACTAGATTAGAGTAACTGCATCTGTTCTAGTGTAACAATCTTGCCATCAGGAAAGCAAATTTTCCAGATTCTTAACCTTCTGTTTTATACCTGCCATGAAAATAAAATAAAAAAATCATACCCTTTCTGATGGGCACAGTCTGGCTATAAGAGAGGGTCACATGGCATGACAATCTTCACCAAACAAAATTGCAGACAGTAATTGATGCTTTCTATCTGACTATGAATTGGCAAGAAATATCAATTGTCAAAATATACAGCTTGTCAGAGGTTACTATACAAGGTACAGTTTTTCATATCTCCTGTCCTGTGGACTCTGTGCTAGGAGTTAAGTAAAATTTGCTAATGCTCTGGCCCCTGAAGTGCTACATGCGAGTCAATGCTTCAACAAGTCAATGTGTCAGTATATGTCCAGCACGCAGAGGACACCACCAAAGATAAGAGAACTTTGTCATGGTGAGAACTAATGCTCTAATTCAATAGTAGCTAAACTTTATGGCTGGCATGCCACAAGTTAAGCCTCAACCCTTCCTGAGTGCCACTCAATGGATGAGTCAGCACGTGAAGAAATCCCTGCACCATTAGGATGTAATATCCTCTCTCTGATGGGCTCTATTTTTTTTTTTAAAGCAATGGAGTCCTCCCATTTCCCCAGCTGCTACTGTTTTCTTCTAAAAGAGAACGACAAACAAACAAACAATCCAACACATGCAGAGAAACCACAGGATGTTTATGACAATGCTTCTGTAGCTCATTATCTTCTGCATTCAGAGCTTAAATTTAAACTAGTTCAGCATTGGTTAAGAACAAGTGTGGGCATTTTGCCCTGAAATAAACTATTCCTTTATTTTCCATCACCTAGCAAGTTCCATGTCTCAAATGAATTGTAGAATAATAGAAAATAAGGGCTGGAAGGGACCTCAGGAGGTCATCTAATCCAAACCTCTGTTCAAAGCAGGACTATCCCCAATTAGATCATCCCAGCCAAGCTTTGTCTAGCTGGGTCTTGAAAACCTCCAGGGACAGAGCTTCCACCACCTCTCTGGGTAACTTGTTCCAATGTTTTACTGCCTTCCCAGTGAGAAAGTTTTTTCCTAATATCTAACCTAAACTTCCCTTGCTGCAACTTGAGACCATTGGTCCTTCTTGTCATCTGCCACTGATAAGAACAGTCCAGCTCCATCCTCTTTCAAACCCCACTTCAGGTAGTTGAAGGCTACTAATAAATCCTCTCTTAGTCTTCTCTTCTCAAGATTAAATAAGCCCAGTTCCCTCAGCCTCTCTTCCTAAGCCATGTGCCCCAGCCCCCTAACCACTTGCATTGTCATAAAAACACTGCATTCAGAGTATGTGAACTATTAAATATTCTACCCTGTCTTACTTAGCAGTGGGATTTAGAAGGCTTGACCTTTACATCAAATCCTGTTGACTGACTTCCAAAAGCGATAGGAGCACTTTTTTAAGCCACTCATAAAAGAAAAGCTTAAGTGTCCTTCAAGTCTTACAAGAAAGGCAGCAACTAATATTCTGGGCAGAGGGCCAGCATGTACAGCCTTACCTGTAAAACAGGCAACAGAAAAGGAAGCAAGAATCTGGATTGCTCCATTACTGGTTACGTGTATGTTCCACAAAGGGAAAAGCATTGACAAGAGTCTTCCGAAATATTGCTTTTCATTTAGATTTGGCATTTGCAGCTGGAGCAGTGTACACAGGACTGCTCTACCATGGCAAGGGAGAAATTCATACACTCTAATTCTGGTCTTGCCTGTATGCCCAGAGTTCACAATACTTGAACTCTGTTGTCATAGCATGAATCAGGAACGACACAAATTTAGTTCAGCTTGGGGTGATAAGCTCTTAGAACCCGATTAGAATCCAAAAATGAACCATGCATTTTAGCCAATATAAAATAAGTTTTAAATATAGTTTGGCCAGTATAGTACCAAACAATGTAATAGTTCTGTTTGACAACAATCAAATTTAACAAGTACTATTAAGCTCTTGTTTTCAATTAATAATTGCAGCCTTACACCACTGAATCTTTCTGCCTCAGTTTTGCTCTCTCTCTCTCTCTCCTAAAACTATCAAGGAAATAATCTCAATGAAACCCTGAAGTTTCCCATCTCCATCTACTGGCTACTTTTTAAAACATGCTTCTGATCATGTCACCCAACTGCTATAGGGAACAAGTACTACAGTGTGGGGCAGGGACTAATATCTTTTTTCTGAACTGTGAGTTGCTAGCACAGTAATAAACTTGCGATATCAGCAAGTACTATTAATGAGAGAAACATCAATGAAGAGATGACCAAAGGCAGAATAAAAGATGCACATGAAGCTGGAACTAGAAGAGACTTTTAAAATTAAAAGATCTATATTTAAAAAATATTTAAAGATAGCCAGTATTAAGATTTTATCTAATTAGTAAAGCCCCGTCCTCTACAAATACTTCTGAATGTGCTTACACTTGGCTCAGCTAAACAGTCGCAATGAAGTCAACTGGATCACACAATGATAAAATTAAGTATCTGCTCAAGTGTTTGCAAGATTAGTCTAAGAGGAATTTTTTGCTATCGATATGTTTTTCCGTAGGTAAATCAAGTGTTCCTAATAGTCCACTCCAGTAGCGTTTAATTTAAAGCACTCACCACTTTTCTTTTCCTCTCTTTATAGTCAATGTTCATGTCCTTATGTTTCTCCAGAGCCGTCTCTAATTTATTCTTAAGATCAATGGCAAACCTTAAACGATCATCACTTATTCCTGCTCGAGTGAACGACTACAAAACAAGAGATATATATTCTTATTATTTCTCCCAAATACCTCCTCAACAAAGAAATTCCTGGTTTTACTCCATTTTAACACAGCATGCAATAAAGCAGTTTGCTACAACCCTAAGTAACCACTAGCGAGTCTAATCATTTAACTATGCTTCTTCAAAATTTTTCACCTACAGAAGTAGGTGTTAATAGCAGTTACAGAGATACTATATTTATTTCCTTTCAATGTACAAAATTCCCTGCATGAAGCTCTTAAGCAAAGAATGTAGACCAGTGATTTCCAAAGGTAGTGTGCTGTGAAAAATGGGCTGCTGTACTATGGCAGCCCCACACACATCAAGGTCAAAGTCCTGAGTGGACCAGAACTGCGTGTAGGATTGGACCACGGACCAGACCTGGGCTGCGCACCAGTGAGTCAAGTGGGCTGCCAGTTTTAATCTGAAAAAACAAAAAACAAAAGTGTTCCCTAGGTATCAGAATTTTGGGAAACACTGCTGTAGACTATCTAAGGGCACTTTTACATGTGCTCTGGGGATGAGAGGGGCAGCTCTTTAATTAGAGGGGCTCCAAGAACCGCACTAATTAAAGCGCCACTGCATCTTGTGTATCAGCATCCCCATGCTTAAAAATGGCAGCAAGAGTGCTTGAACTGAGATTTAGATAGATAATATGCCCCCGCCATCATTTTTAAGTGCAGGGACACTGATCCATGAGACACAGGAGGCAGCTGGAGTGCAGCAACTGCCCATACTCCAATCGAGTCTGCTCCAATGTGCTGGAATTCCAGTGTGTCGAAGCAGCCTCCGCTCTCATGTATAGAAGTCCATAGGCCTCAAGTTACTTAAAGATGATTTGATATAGTATTTGCTTGCATCCACTTGAGCAAAGTTTGGGTAAGATAAAAATAAGCAGAGAAGAGGGTCATGCCAGAGGACATCATAAGGTGTGAAATATTTTTTAGACAATTTAAAATGGATTGGAATACAATCTAGGCTAAAGGTTGTGCTAAAGTTTCTTAGAGTTCATTTAGTGGTTTCATGTTAGACAAGGCTAACTTTAGACGTGATGTAGTTTAGACAAGGAATAAAAATAGGCATTAATTTAAGTTAAGAGCTCCTTTATAATTTAATTTCAAACCAAGGTGAGAATCCTTTTCCCTAAGCCTGCCCATCTGTTAGGTTTCTTAAGACTGTAAGACTAGTTAAATTTGCTTTCAAACTTTAATAAGATAGTTATGCATTTGGATACACGTGCAATTTATACATTTTACTTATTTGCTTGATATCCATTACCTGTGCTGTTTGGTCACTTATATCTTATCTGTGTTTTCCCCCAGGATCTGGGGGAACGTTTGTTCACCAGAGCGCCCCAAGGGATGACGAAGCCAAACAGTCATAAACTACTGCGAGACCGTTTCAGGCTGGACATAAGGAAGAATTTCTTTACTGTCCGAGCCCCCAAGGTCTGGAACAGTCTGCCAGCGGAGGTGGTTCAAGCACCTACAATGAACACCTTCAAGAGTAAACTGGATGCTTATCTTGCTGGGATCCTATGACCCCAGCTGACTTCCTGCCATTTGGGCGGGGGGCTGGACTCGATGTTGTTCCGAGGTCCCTTCCAGCCCTGATGTCTATGAAATCTATTACAATTTGCCACTATTATTTATCTACATTTATGCTTTTGAGTATTTAATTTTGGTGGGGGTGGTTCTTTAAACCTTTCTTTGCTCTCAGAATAATAGCAGAGGGCCAACAAGACTACAGATTATGATGAATTAAGTAATGAGTTTCTCAAGACTTGTCTGACAAAGACAAACTGATTTTTACTTTAAACCTACCACACAAGTCTTATTTAAACTGCGTTCTTTAAAAAAAACAGTTTAGTGTATGTACTGTATGATGTGCTGTATAGCATAACAGATACAGAATGACGATTCACTCGAACATAAATTTTACAAATACTGGTTGCCATCTCTCGTCTAAGTGTTTAATTAGCCAGCTATACCACCTCCCCTCCCTCCAAAACACTTCAAATCTAGACAAACAAGCAAATTATGTTAGCAGCTCCACAGTAACTGTCCACACATTCATACTTATCTCGCAGCAAGTGAGAGTTTAAACAAGGCAGTTTACTCCCTGAGGAATCAGGGCTAAGTTACCATGGCTTAACTTTCACCTGCTGCTATGCTGCAGTGAGCACTTGGACAGCTACAAAACATCATGTGCTACACAATAACTACATTAACTTACTGTAGTTTGTTTTCTCATTCCCCTATACTGGTATGTTCCCCCCCCGCCCCGCTTTTCATTTTCTTTCTTCACTTCTTTACATTTTACTATCTCCTAACAACTTTTGCTCACAGACCAAATATTTAATACAGCTGGACACCAAAACTATTTAATTTGCATATTCAGACACTGACTCTGGTGAAACCACACCTAATCACTCTCCAGGGGTGTTCTTAGAAAGGTTTCCTTAATTACGGGGTTAACATTTTTGGGAAGACGAAGGTGGAAAGCATGCAAAAGAGTGGAAAGCTTTTATCATTTGTCTTGAAAGAAATCTGCGTTTTAAGCTCACCTGAATCCACAACTGGACGGAGGGCAAGAATTTATTTCCAATAAGTTTGTGAGCATCCACGATACTGCTTATTATGGCACTATTGTCTTCATTCTCACGAACTTTTATATCTGTTGAAAACAGAGGAGAAAAAGGATAGAAGCATGATCTTTACAGCACCCTCACTAAAATAAGTAAGTTGGAAGCATTAGAACGTGAAACTTCCTAACACAGTCAATGTCTTCCGAGATGGTTTTGTGAATCAGAACATTACATATGTCAACGTTAGTAATTAAAATGCTTCACCAACAGACTAAAGGAAGTTAAAACATAATGCTTTCACTGCGCTGGATAACCCTTAAAAAAGGGCTTCTAAGCAAGCACCACTCAGTTGGTCATAAGAACTGAGAACAATTGTATTGTTATTTGTATTGCATTATCACCTAGATTGGAGTGCTCACTCCCTGGCCCATGGTCCAAATCCAGCCCATGAAGCCAGGGCAGCTGACCTAGGGGGCTGTCCATGGGTCAGGAAATTTGACAGTGGTAGAACAATGGCAATTAATACTGCTACTCCTCCCCAGCTGCCAAATACCCAAGCTCTACATAACTGGTTGGTGCTGGACCATGGCCCCTCCATGCACACAGCCGAGTCAGGGCTGGGTCATGCCCCATCCCCTGTGCAGCTGGCTGAGGCAGGCCATAACTACCGACTCGGGTCCACCAGCCAGATCCAGCCCACAGATGGGCAAAGCCCCACACCTCCCCAGGCAGCAGTAGCATCTCCCATGGAGTGGAGTGGGGAGGAGAAGGCTGACAATGGGACCACGGCTGCTGGGACACAACCCCCTCCAGCTGCTTCACTGGCTGCAAGGGACTCTGCTGCAGGCTGGATCAGAGCTTCTCTTAACATATCCCACGCTGCTACTAGAGTTTTGCAAGAATATTACCATTGACTCTCAATCACCCCATGGTCCACTTTTTTATACATTTTAAAATCTGTGCATCTGACTGTTCCCTCCTTCCTCCTTGTGTTTATTGGATCTGATATTCTTTTTCCCCAAATAAAATCATCTGAACCCAATCCTTTTTTCTAGTGATTGCTACTCCATCCACCTAAGTGTTAGCTGCAAACATCAGAGTGTGCTCAATCCCATCTTCCAAGTCACTGAGATATGGAGAACAGCGAGAAGTTACGTGCCTCGCTGGCCACTGGCCCATGTAATTCCACAAATATAATATACAATAAGACTGTTGGGCTTTTGAAAGAAATGACCACACAAAAAATCATGAACTAAGTGTCCTGGGTTTATTACACGTAATTTGACCTCTCATCATGAGATAAAGAAGATAGAATCTTAAAAATCCTCAACACCAGCACCCCATGCACTTTTTAAATTAAGGTGAAGGAAGCTTACTGACAATCTAAAAAGTGTTTCCTTCCTAAATAAAATGTGGGCATAAATAACATTATTGGCTTGTGATTGTGAACAATAATTTTAAAGAAGTGAGCACTGAGAAAATGTGGAAGAAACAAAAATATTTACACATTACGGGACTGTAAGCTCTTCAAAGACCTCAAAAGTCATTTACCGTGCCATAGACCCAATCTTAACCTTAATGGCTGATTATTAGAATTTGTAAAGCTCATTCATGTAAAGCAACCTGCAAAGGCCAACTGAAATACAAACAATAAAGCATTAAGCTTCTGCATTAAACACCTTACCACTTCAAATACAAGCGTTCACAAGTTCCTTTTCTCATACTGAAACAAGTACCTGTGGAGATTTCCAGGTCAAGGGTATATTTATGAGAGCCAAGCCCATGACTCCTAACAAATGTTTCATAGTCATCATCACCAGTGGTAGCAGCTAATTCAACTTCTGAACATCCCTCTCCATTTGCTGCCCCCCGGTCACTTCTCTCCAGTTCTTCATTCAGGTCTCCATTTTTATCAGCTTTTAAGCACGGTAAAATTGAAGGAAGGTCCTTGCTGCAACAAGGTTGTTCATCATCTATATGCCTGAGAGAAGATGGCTGGCAGTCTGCTAGCTGCATGGATATGGAAGCAGGTTCCTCCTCATTAGCAGTCTTCTCTATGACAGGTTCTAACTCTGCGTCATTCACAGTGAAGTCAAATGGATCCGGCATCAAAAGTCGGAAACAATTCTCCATCTCTGTCAGTGTGTCTTGAATTTCTTTGGACATTTCTGTCAGGACATAACTGTTTTAGAAAATTGCTGTATGAAATATAAAATTCCAACAGCTCAGAAACGGAAGAAATAGTTTCTCCCATGCCCCAGTATAAGGAAACATGCTTACAAATTAAGGATAGATGCCAAAAGGCTGATGCATATATCTGTACATTGATAAGACATTCTTGCCTCTTCCCCTCCAACATTTCTCCCCATCAAAATGACACAATATTCTCCAGAGGTATAAAACAGAATCAAGCTCTTCTTCCTTTTTCCCATCCTCCCTAAAATCTCAGAGCATTTATCAAAGATGGCTTTTTAATTGCTTCATAAAATATGAAGTACAGCAGATGGATAGGCAAGGTTATTCTTAGCGATGTCACTGAGTAATAAACTTATACTCCTGAAAAACTTATGCTGCTATGGTTGGTTATCTGCGAATTCATGAATATCAAGAAAGACGTGTTACAGCTGAAAATTACTTTACAAAATTGCGGAGTCAGTTTAATATGCTGCACCCAGACATGAACGTTCACAGTGAATCCAATGCTCCAAAGCTGTATGGTAAATGTCTGCCTAGCAGCTTCACTCTCACATTTTCAGCTTCATGTTTCAGTTTCATTTGCTGTTGAACCCTTTTGAAGGCATCCTTCCAAAAGGCACAGATATTCAAAGAACAGTCAGGCAACTTCAGGTGGACCTGTACTACGTTTAGGATTCCTGTGGCGATATGTGCCAATACCTTTTAAAACACACTGATTTTACATGCAATACCAAACACTGAGAACCTGATTTAGAAAGGTTCTTAAATTATGTAAATTATGGCATATGACTCCAGCCATTGGCTTCAGAGGACTCCCCACTCACTTAAAATTATACACTTCACTGAATCAGGAATTAACCTGTTAGGTTCCTCATTCTACACTGACTTCTGGGACTACAATTTACTTTCCTACCCTCTATTACAGGGGTGGGAAAAATGGCTGATGCAGCCAGCAGCCAGACTCCACTTCCCAGCTGCCCCTGCCCGCATGGCTGGGGCTGGTCTCCATGGAGACCCCAGCCGCAATTCCCTGTGAAAGCTCAAGGATTGGGTTGCCATGGAGTCCAGCCCTAGCCAAGCTGGCAGGGCGCATGGCAGAGCAGGGCACGGGGCTACTCCGGAGCCACTAGGATCTTGCGATTGGAGCAGCTTGCTCCAGAGCCTGCATGCTCCAGGCAAGGGTGTGCACAAGGGGATTGCAGCTCTGCCCCTGCTCCAGATCAGGCTGTCACCACTGCAAGAAGCAGTAGCAGAGCTGCGATCCCCTGTATGCGTGCCCTTGCACGCAGCATGCAGGCTACAGATCGCGGCTCTGCCCTGGCTTCCCACATCGCAAGATCCCAGCTGCTCCAGTGCAGCCCCGTGCCCTGCTCTGCCAAAAGCCCTGCCAGCATAGCTAGGGCTGGTTTCCATAGCAACCCCATCCTTGAGCTGTCACGGGCAGCTGTGGCTGGGGTCTCCATGGAGACCGGCTCCAGCCATGCACAGGGACAGCTGGGAAACGGAGTCTACTGCTGACCGGATCCAGCCTGTGGGCTGGACTTTGCCTGTCCCTGCTCTATTAGGAAACATAAGATCAAATGCTTGCAGATATACTAGTTTTCACATCTTCCTCTCCAGCCCACCAGTATTTGGGTTTCTTGGATTCTGTCATTTATATAGCATAGTTCCTTAACGAAGTTTAAAAAATAATTTTATAAAAATCTCACCTGCCATTTCTTCCTGAGCTCTTTTGACCTTTTCTTTGTTAATGTTCTCTAGTCGTTTTCGCTTCTCTTCCTCCCTTCTCCTTTCAGCAAGAGTCCTGGCATTTACATCTTGAAAATCCACCTAAAGAGGAATTGAAGATGTATAATGCTCATTGTAAGAAATATATAGAAAATCCATTTCCTAAGATTTTTATCTGAAAAGAAAAATCCTCTAACATTACTAATCAGATAGAATCTCAAAAGTGTTTCCTTTTATCTCCCCTCCTCCTGGAATCAATAACTACTGTAACTCTGAATGAAATTTTCACTTCTGAAAGCCACTGATTCTCAGCAATCAGTTATTAGAAGGAAAAGCAAGATCATAAGTGCCAGAAACCCGAACATCTGCTTTTCTGTGTGGACAGCAAGAAAAGGAATTGCAATTCCTTGCAATTTTGGATGCCATCATCACAGTGGAAAGGTCATGTAAGAACCTCATTGACAGACAATATGCCAAATTCAGGCTAGGTTGATTTGTAACTCTCAAACCATAGAGCAAAATCCCAATTTACTACTTGCATGTATGTGTGCATGTGTGCCATTTCTCAAATAACTTGGCAAATGAGCAAACCAGCAAAGAACAAAACTATATACTCTGCAACATACAGCTCTGCTGTACCGAGCTTTGCATTTTACACTACATTTCCTAGCTTCTTTCGGTCTAAAACTTGTTTTATTCTTACTTTGTTTCTTAATTTCTGAAGCAGAAGGCATGATAAACCATGCAGGAGCACAGTGACTCAAATACTATTATGATCTGATGAGTTTTAAAGTGTTTGCAGTGAATTTCATCTAAAATCTATTTGAAAATATTTAATATGTAAGAAGATTAAACTCATAAAAATGTAATTATTTCCTAAAATATTTAATTAAAATATAATAAAATATTTAACCATTTTCTCTTCTAAAAAGTTACATTCTTTTCATGGATTAGTATAACAATCACTTTGTAGAACTCGATTTCTTATCTATTTAAACCTTTCATAGTTTCTACGGTCGGAAGGGACCTGAGCAGATCATCTAGTCCGACCCCCTGCCATGGCAGGAAAGAGTACTGGGGTCAAACAACCCCAGCAAGATGCTCATCTAACCTCCTCTTAAAAACCCCCAGGGTAGAAGCCTGCACCACTTCTCTTGGAAGTTGGTTCCAGACCCTAGCCGCCCTGACCGGGAAGTAGCGCCTCCTGATATCTAGCCTAAACCTGCCCTCTGCCAGCCTGTGACCGTTATTCCTGGTCACTCCTGGTGGTGCTCGGGGGAACAGTGACTCCCCCAATGCCTGCTGATCCCCCCTGACTAGTTTATAACAGGCCACAAGATCCCCCCTCAGCCTTCTCTTGTGGAGGCTGAACAGGTTCAGGTCCCGTAGCCTCTCCTCATAGGGCCTGCCCTGTTGTCCCCTGATCATGCGAGTGGCCTCCTCTCGACCCTCTCCATGCTGTCCATATCCCTCTTGAAGTGCGGCGCCCAGGACTGGACACAGTACTCCAACTGCGGTCTGACCAGTGCCGCATAGAAGGGGAGGATCACCTCTCTGGACCTGCTCGAGATGCACCTGTGGATGCATGACAAGGTGCGATTGGCCTTCCTAACTGCCTTCCCACACTGCCAGCCCATGTTCATCTTGGAGTCAATGATGACCCCAAGATCCTTTTCTGCCTCCGTGCTGACAAGAGGGGAGTTCCCTAACCTGTAGGTATGGTGCCGGTTGTTCCTCCCGAGGTGCATCACCTTGCACTTGTCTGTGTTGAAACCTATCCTATTCTCGTCCGCCCACCCTTGTAACCTGTCTAGGTCTGATTGTAGCCTGTTTCTTCCTTCCAGTGTGCCCACGTCCCCCCACATCTTAGTATGTTTCAATTTAGACCCTTCGGACGTGTCCAGACAAGCATGCACATGCTATTTGTGATGCAGCAGACCCATCTGCGGTGCTGCAAAGCACACACACCAAACATGCAGACAGTCACTGTGCTGCTAATTTGCAGCCGGGGGTGGGGGGGAATGACACTGGGAGCTCCCAGTGTAAAAAAAACCCACACCAGAAAAGAGTGGGGTAGCACATGTGGCAGCAACAAGTGCCACCTGAAACTGGAGCCTGGCCAGCCAGAATCACACTTTAGCTGCCAGGCAGTCTGCATGCCTGGATCACTGCTGCTGAAGCCCCGGGAAGGCCCCCAAGAGCCCGGGTAAAAATGCTGGGGCCAGCCCAAGTGCTGGCTCCAGCCTCCCCTACTGCACCCAGGACAACTTGCTGTGTGCCAGAGCACACATGCCAGGGCTTTCCCTAGGAACAACTAGCAACAAATATGTGCTGCTGCTAGTTGTCCCCAAGGAACGCACAATCCCACTCTTTATGTTTAATTTCACAGAGTCACCAAGTATTGTCAGCTAACTTCCATTAACTTTGTGCAAGTTGAGGCTGAAAGTGCTAAGCAAACTCACTCTTAGGGACTGTTACATTAAGGGAACTGAGCTCTCCCCAGGTGCTAGATTTACTTTATGAACATCTCTGTGCATTTTTAATCTTATCATAATAGATATACAGTAAAAAAAAATCCTTCAAAATAAATGAAAGATTCTCAGATTTGAATATTTTTATTGCCTCCCCCTCTCCCCCGTGATTGCAAGGACAATAGTAGACTCAAGACATGTTTGTACACAGATGTCAGTACCATACTGTGATTGTTCCATAGGCAGGTAGCAAACAAGTCTCACCTTCTATTAGTCCAAAAACATCTCTGCTAGAACATGTACCTATACTTGGTTGGCCATGGATCCAAAGACCCATATGTCTCTACATTTTGTTATTCATTCACTTGCTTTTGTAAACTCAATGTGCAGCCACTAGCTACTTACTCACCCCTAGTTCATTATAACAGTTTCAGATCTGCTTAACTCCAGGGAGATGCTTAACTCCACTGAAGTCAAAGGGAGTTAGGTCTAAATTTCTCAGGTTTGTAAGTTTGTGCTAAAATGTCCTACTTTATCAGCACCTCAACTTCCCTGTGTATCAAACAGCCCATTATCTAAAAGAATGGAACGTGGTTTAACTAATATTTGTTGACTTTTTAAAACTAACTGGCTGTCATAAATACACCAGGAAGTAAACAGTATTCCAATTTTATGGAGAAATTAGCACACAGAGGGACTCCATCAGTTTGATATACAGTTAATGGGAAAAAAGGTATACAAGTAGAAGGCAGTTTTATGAACTACTCCTGTCAATTTCTGTGGCTTTAAAAATCAGTTTTCCTTTTTTTCAAATACTTTTCTTTCATGCATAATCTTTCATACAGCAAGAGAAAAAAAAACTATCCAAGGGAAAGTCATGCAAAAAATCAGAAAAATTTCCTCTGAACTTTCATTTATAGTGCATCACTTGTGTAATGACAGCAGAAATTTTCATACAAGTATTGTTTTTGTTTGTACAGCAATCCAGTGGCACCCCCAGAGTTAGAACCCAGAACTTCCCAAGTCTTTGTCCCAAGCAGCTGTTTTGCAGCTCTTTCATTTCCTCTGCTCCCTCATTTAAGGGCTATCAGGACCACTCAAACATTGTACTAAGGGGCAGAGTGTATTCTGCTTACTGAGCATCTAGAAATGCACATGCAGTGGTGGTGTTGTTCTCTAGTTAGGACAGGCCCAATATACTGTGCCCATCTTCTCCCTCAAGTACATTCCCAGGCTGGAGGATCATGCAAGCCATTTTGGGCATCCCTCTAAGGCTACTTGCAAGCCTGCAGTTGCCAGCTAGCCTAAGTGGTCTCTAGGCACAAGCCAAACACGCTTAGGCCCATCCTGGTTTATTATCACAGTGTGCTAACAAGTCTTAAGTGACACCTAGAAACTGAAGCTCATTCTGCCACACTCAAGTCTCTGAAAAACTGTTAATGTAAAAGGTGTAAAATGAAAGCATGTTACAGAAGTAGATGTCTTAAAAAGAAGTCAGGCAAGGTGGAATAGGATGACATTTGAGGTTTGCCAGTCAGATGCCCACTTGATAGAAAAGGATCTGTACCTTGTTCTCCCCCTTATGTGCAGTCTCATCCTTCAGCAGCTTTCAACACCTCCTGCACCAGTCTCACATCATTAGGTAGTGAAAAAAACCCATCAGAACTAAAATGGAACTAGGCATCATTGTTCACATGCTGGACTTGTGACAGAGTGCACCAGACCTGGTTTAGACAATATGGGCAGACATTGGAGTCATTATTCTGCCCAGGTATTGGGTTCTGATACTAGAAGCTTTTGCTACTGGGTTATACTTGGATAGTTTTCAGGATCCGGTGTGAAGAGGCATAAACAGTTTAAGTGGTGGAGCTCCTCTTTAAATGCACCTCATGTGAAAAACTGCCTCCTGCCAGGGAGAAATTACTAGTATAATTCATAAACCCAGTGTCTTAAGAGCTGGTGCTCAGTTTGGTTTTCCTTACGCAGGCGATGCCTAAAATAGTGTTTGATAGGTGGCTGGGGAACAGTTTTAACCAAAAGTCAAACCAAGGCCATTACACACTCTTTGACAATAAAATAAAATTCAATTTTTATTTTAAATCTTTCCAATTAAATTGGTATAGAACAATGATTTATCAAGCCTTTCGGGAGAATAAGCAAGTACAGCTTACACTAATAACAATCCAAGAAGAACTTGAGATTCCTTTGTTATCAAAACATTTTTAAGGTCTTATTACTGAAGAGAGAAAAAAAAGTAAGTGTTCTCTTCTGAAAGAAGTTACATGTTACACTGTAGTAAGGAGCATTATTGTGACAGGAACTTTATTTGTCAATAAACTGTCAGTATGTACACAAATATTCTCCCTAGCAAGTAGTAGTGAGCCAGGTACCTGCAGGTAATTTTACAGAGTACATATGCATTTGCAGTTTACTCAATACTGTTAAAGTTTCCAGTTGCAAAGGCTCGCCCATGATAGATGTCTAAAAACTGCAGTTATTACATCTCTCTTACATGGAAGAGTCGACATTTTCTGCTGTGACCTTTGATGGTTGCTGCCTCACTAACAAGCAGAGAGAACCACAACAGTTAGGAATTAGTTTGAAAGGCGAGGGGAATGCTGCACCAATTGGCCTTTGAGACATTTAGGGAGTCTTAGTCCTTCATTCATATCCATCCTACCAGCACAATGATGTTAGAGAAGCTGCAGATTAAGTGTAAACTGGTAGGAGCTAAAATGAGCATTTTTTCCCCCCCTATCTGGGTATCTTAGGAGGTAGTGTCAGTGACTTGCTCAGAGTCACAGGATAATCAGTAGTGGGATAGAGAATTGAATCTTGGTCTCCCAGATCCTGGGCTGGCACTTTCACTGCCAGCCCACCTCTCTAACCCTTTTGATTTCTTGGACTAGAGCATGAGCATATGGGGCACTTCAAAAAGCCAGAAGAGATGAACCTCTGAAAATATTTCAAGAGGCAATGAAATTGCTTGGCTAGAGCAAGTATAAAAGGGGTAATAAAAAACAAAAAAAAGCAAGTAGAAAAGTAAGGTCTAACTAGCCCAGCATCTAGTCAATTTTCAGAAGTGATGGGTTCTGGATCAGATCCGAGGAAGCCTACCTTCTAAAACACTGCCACTTTTAGAAGTGAAGACATGATCTCCTAAGTTAGAAAGAGCTTTAGAACCAATTACTTCAACATATCACCTTGAATTACACCCAGAAACAACATGGAAGCCAATACAGGGCAGAGATAATGCATGATTCTTGCGAGACATCTTGCAAAAAACTAGGTCTGCACATTTAGTTAGCCACAGTTGAGTTGTTCCAGGCATAGCCTCCTATAGTAGGGCATGTTGCGATAATCCAAGAACAAGGTAACCAAAGTTCCGTTCTTGCATACTGGCCAGCCTTCTACTGATTTTAATCAGTCATAACCAAGCAGCTGGTGAGCCCCTGTTACTAAAAATCAGTAAGTGTCTAGAGTTTAGAGTCTAAAGTGACCTATGCCGGTTCTTCTGGTTACTTCTCCAAGTTTGAAAATTAGCTTAGTAACTAATATTCAAATAAAAAAAGGTCAAGCAGCCAACCCCATATCATTTACCATAGAAGTTATCATATCAGACTACACAAGTACTCTCTCTCATCTGGTATTATGTCAGACCAATAGTGACCAAGTACAGTTGTTTCAGAGAATGCTACAAGAAACTTTGCAGTAGACAAGTCACACGATTCAGTCACTGGAAAGAAAGTTTCCTACTAACCATCCATAGGTAGAGGGTAGGACTTACTTTTAGAGAAAAGGATCTGTGCACATGGATTTGTTTGTTGCATGTTGTACTTTGTGTGGATGTCAAATTAGTGACAGTAAAACTACAGGACAGTTGTCAATTAAGCAAAAACACAAATTACTGTGCATTTGCCACATTTTAGTTCCATTAAATGTATGAGTTCTAGTAAGGTATCCACTTTGTAGCCATATTGGTACTGAGGCAAAAAGAATCAAAAAACTCGTAAAAAAGGAGGTGGTATCTTTTATTACACCAAGCAGGTTTTTGCAAACAGGTTATTTTAATTTACTTGCAAGCTTTCAGGCACACTCACCTTTTATCAGGCAGAGAAGAGCGCAGAGATTGGAAAACTCTTAAAAGGTAAAAAGACTTAACTTTTCTCTGCTCTTAACCTGGACAAAATAAACTATTCTAAAACAGGAGATTTTGTCACTTGCAGCTCTCCTGCAAGATACCAATTCTCATTTCTACCAAAGAGAACTTTTTTAAAATCTCTGCTCTCTCCTATGCCTCATGAAGGGTGTGCGTGCCCAAAAGCTTGCAAATAAATAAAAGTAACTTGTTTGCAAACATCTAGCTGGTCTAATAAACTATAAAAATCACCTCTTCCACAGTTTTGAGTTCTAACAAATAACAACTCTTCAGAAGACTTTATACATGCAGTATGGGCCAAGAGAATAACTGGCAACACTTATGTCTGCTGTATCAATTTAAAACAAAAACAAAAACAAAACAAACCTTAAAATTTGTCACATTTACCTGAAGACTTTTTTTTTTTTTTAAAAAGATAACTGAATTCTCTCATCATTTATTTGATTTCTGGTAAATCCTAGAACTCTGATTTTTTGCTATTACTGAAAATTGATCTAAATTCCATATGAGAACTATCACAGTCCATACATATATGTGGAGCTGTTCTATTGCCACAGCACAGAAGAAAAACAACATGGAGAATACAGAGTCCATTTCTGATGCTTGGAACTAGAGAAAGATGCATGTTGGAAAGAGTTCAAAACGGACCATGTCCGTCTGGAAACCCTGCTCTGCAGTAAAAACTAAAAAGAACGTTACTTTTATTAACCTAAGAGAAGTTGAACAAATTCATTCATACTTTTTAAAGTATAGAAGTGAGAATCAGATCTTAAGAGAAGGAGGTTCGGTCACCTAAGGCAACATAAAAAAAGATGGTATGGAAGGAAGGGGAAAACTAGTTAAGCTTGGACTAGAAGTGATAGTGCTTTTTTTTTTTTAAACAAAACAAAAACAAAACAAAAATAGGCAGATAAGTAATCCTGCCCCCCACAACTCCCCTATTCCCACATTACATACTTCTGACTTAATAAATGGAGCACTCTACCTGGACATTTTGCAAAGAAGAGCTGTGAACAGCATGGAAAAGATTTAGAATAGAAATAAATTCTTTTAGCTTTGGTTAATGATGTCCATAGCCAAGATTAAATACTTACAGCTGACTGAAGACAAAAAAGTACCATGTAGTTTCCAAAAAGAAAAAGTACAGATTACCGTTGTTTTGCACCTCATTGTTTCTCCCCCCCGCCCCCCAGGAAAGGCCCTAAGAAATAAACATGGGAAAGCAAACATGCAGATTACCTTCTTATTCTGTTTTAGGAAATGGTATCCCAGAGAAAGCATCTTGTAGGCCTCTCCATATTTCTCATGCCAGTCTTGTACTGATTTAATGGCTGCTTTTTTCAGTTTGTGTGCTACTTCTTTTGGCGGGGGAAGAGGCTGCTCATGGTCCGTTTCCACTGTGAGTTCCAAGAACTCTTGAAAGTTTGAGATAATCAATGCTCTGAACTGATGCGATCGTGTGAACAACTCATCCACAATTTGAAAAGCTGAGAAACGTATCTCAGCATGTTCTTTGTTCAGCTGTGTCATGAGTAGATGATAGGCATGGTTAATATGTTCATCTGAAGACCTTTTGAAGAGTAAAAAAAACAAAAAAAGAAACCAAACAAACAAGAACACCCATGAGTGCAGTCAACAGAAAACCAAAGTTTTGTCCTTTCACTTATCCACTACTTAATTTAAAAAAAAAAACAACAAAACAAAACAAAAACATAAGAAAGTTTCTGTTTTAACATCAGGTTGAAATATACACTCAGGGGAGAGAAAAAAAAAAAAAGCCCTGGAAGATTACAGAGGTAGGCTTCACTAAATTTTTGGTGCATACCCATCAATACATTTTACCAGTTTCCCCAAACCACTAGAAGCAATACTTCAAGTGATCACTTCCTTAAATCAACAGGTAGGAGGGACAAAGACTAATAAGGCCAGATCTGTGCACCAGTGTAACCTCTTCAACTTGGTCAGCATACACTACTCCACTTTAGACAGGTCTTTGCCCATCTATACTGGCTTAAAGAAAGTTCAGATGGTGTAAACCCTTACTCCAATGTAAACTGTCAGAATAATACTGCACTGGATTCTAATACCCACACCACAAATTATACTAGTGTAGGTGCATCTGTCCATTTCTACCCCAGGATAACAACTAGCTCTGTGCAAACCCCCATTTACTGCACTGTTCTTACTGTACCACCCCCATTTACTGCAAGACAACTACTCTGGAGATGCTGTTTTTCTGTCTACTCTGGACCCCAGTGAAGTTTACATCATTATACAGGACTAAGGTGTCATCTGTCCAGGTCTTAAAGATTAGAACAGCCTGGTGCAAGTATGTTCCTCCAACAAAAAACGTAACCAGTTGTCATACTTGCAAATTTTCTTGAATTCTTTCATTTTCTCTGGATTCAGTTGGGTTTCTCCTGAGGTTGTGAGCTCATCAACCAGCTGGGAGAGTTTTTGGTCCATCTCTGGAAACATATGAAAAAAAAAAGATTTAAAAAAAAAAAGTTAGTGACGGATAAACCCCCCCCACCACCACATACACTATCTTAATTTTAGAGTAAGGCTGGATGTCAACATAACAGATTTATTACACTATATTTAAAACTGCCCTGCCAAATATGCTTGCTATAATACCTGAACCACTACTTGCACTGTATCCTGACCAGTCCAACTTTTACTATAACACTATAAGCTTGGAAGCAGACAGATTTGTCCGGATCCAAACAGAAGAAGAGCTGTGCCATCTGTAAAAGAGCATCCAAGTTAAATGCTCATTGCCTTTCCAGAGCAGGTACAGAAGTGCAAAGCGATCGCTCTGTCCACTTGCACCTGACGAATTAATTGGTGCGCGCAGACACCTGTCGCATGAAGCCCACTTGGACGCTTAGCTGTGTGGGACCCACTCCCCAAAATAAGGCACTTACTCCCCTTCCTTCTTCCACCCGCTCTTTAGGTAGAAGATATATAAACAGCGTAAGTAAGGAGGCAGCCAAGGCACCCTCCAGAGATGACAAAAACTTTCAGGCAGCTTTAATGATCCACTTTGCTTCACCAGCAACGCTGCATTGTTTTCAGCTCAATACGGTGCCAACCTGAGACCGAGGAAGGCCCAGCAGCACTGCCACTTCACCCAGAAGAGCCCCGACGCCCCACCGTGGATGAACAGACCGGGTCGCCCCTCAGTGCCCCTTTGCTCAGGGCTGCCTCCCTCGGCATGCCCAGGTCCGGTGCATTTCCCTGGTGTCATATTTCACCACTGTATTCCATAACGTATGAAATACATGCGTTTCATTGGTGTAATATCTCCAGGCAACACAAGACGAGACCATCCTGCTCCCTCGGGTTGAGCGCCCTCCTGTTGTTTGCTATTCGAAACCTAGCAGCATTTTCTCTCCAGAGGGTTTTTTCTTAACCCCTTTTTAGGGCGGGAAGAAGCACTAGTCGCGGTGACAGTCACACACAGGGGGTGGCGGGGCCCTCAGCAGCGCTTTTAATGTTTAACAATCCTCCCACCGCCCCAGCACCAACCCCCACGCGTGACAAGCCTCCTCCCCGGGCCCCGGGAGTCCCCGGCCCGGCCCCGCGCCGCCGCCGCTCACCTGGGTGGGTGGATGGGTGCGCCCGCTCCACCACACCCCCCCCGCCCAGCCCGGAAGTCGGACTGAGAGCGTAAACACCCCGCACGCCTTTATATACCCGACGTCCCCTCTGCGACATGACGCACACACAGGAGCGTGGGGGGGCGGTCTTAAAGGAGCCGCGCCCTGTGCGAGTCCTCCCCGCGCTGCTGCTTGCGGGTGATTTTGGCAGGATCCTTTCCACCCTGGGAGATGTCTGACAGCTCAGCCTGAAAGTGCCCCAGCTAGTAGGCAGACTAGGTTCTTTGGGTAAATGTAATATTTTTTTCAAAATGGTAGCATCCTTTTTGGCATCCAGGTTGGACAGGAAAAGGCAATCCAGGACTCGCAAAACCTTGTAAAAGACAGGATTCCTGCGACAAGTCCTGATTGCATCCTCTTCGGGGCAGCGGATGGACGCGGCGTGTGCAAAGCTGGGACTCGGAGCCGTCGGGGTTGTCAGCGGAGAAAGAAAGGCTTCCACTCTCACTCCCTCACCGGCTGGTTTTAGCATAGAAAGTAATAGGAAGAACAGGAATAGGCAAGCAATAGAAAGTAATAGGAAGAAGGATAGGAATAGGCGAGCAATAGAGAGGAATAGGCGAGCAATAGAAAGTAAATAGGAAGAAGAATAGGAATAGGCGAGCAATAGAGAGGAATAGGCGAGCAATAGAAAGTAAATAGGAAGAAGACTTTTATTTGCATGGGTTTTTTTCTTTTTTCAGCATATGATCATTTTTCAGAAACTACGATCCATTGAGCTTCCAACATGACAAAAATGTCATATTTCAGACCTGCCTTGGAGTCTCAGGGCAGCAGAGACTCTTTATGCCTGACAAAGGGGGACTGCACCTGAAAGCTTGTCGAGAACTGTTTTCCAGCTACTCAGTGGATCTAATAAAAGATCACATCTACCCAAAGAGCTGTAACTGTCTATATTTAAGACCTGGCAATGCTGATCCCACACAACCACCATCTAAACTACATGACAGGAGACAACAGACCTAACATGGGACCCGGGGCAGCCCACATCCTCATGAACACTGCGTGACCCTGGAGGTTGGGGGTGCAGGGCGACCACCCACAGGCAGCGGCAACGGTGGTGGCAGCAGGGGCATGGTGGTGGCGAGCGGGGAGCTCCCACAGGCAGCCATGGTGGTGCTGGCGGGGGGGGGGGGGTGACAAGTTGGTGGCTGCCTGCAGATGGCACTGGTGGTGTTGGCGGCAAGGGGGTGGCGGCGAGTGGTGAATGCCTGCAGCTGCTGCCGGCGCTTTTTGCAGGGGGTGCACTGCCAAGCTCGGGGTGCACATGCACCCGTGTGCACCCTCTGTGCATCACCAATGCATCCTGCTTCTCTCAAATGCTGTCCATATATGCTCGGGAGGTCCTGTAAGCGCTTATTGTGTCCCCCCGCAAGCATCTCTTTTCTCAGCTGAATCAGCCTAGACTTTTTAGTTTCGCCTCTTATGGAGGCCCCTCCATACCACTCAGCATCCTTGTTGCACTTCTCTGGACCTTCTCTACTTCTTCTATATGTAGGCGCTGACTTGTATTTTTGCTGGGGTGGGGGCTAAGATGATGGACATGTGGAAAGTTTTTTGCATTTCAGGTGACAGCCCTCTTGCTAAAGGGGACTCGGGCCCCCATGTATTTGGCACCTCTGCTTCTCCATCCTTTCTGAGGTGTGGAGACCCAAACTAGACACTGCATTCAAGGTGTCTTGAAGCTCTTCAACCTGAAGCACATGCAAGACATTTCTGCCTCCCAGCCTGAGTACAGCTTTACCCCATAGTAGTACTTAAATCCCCAAAAAACCCTGCACCTGGCTGAATTGCCACACCTGGTGTCACCTGGGGAGGGGGGGTCAGTGAAGAAAGGGCCAGTATCGAGTGCTCTTATTTACATGTAAAGCAAGTCACGTATCCTGATTAGGAAAGGAGAGGAAGAGTTGATGAAGAGTGATGATCAGATATCTTTTCACATGAGAAATCAGACTGTAATTATGCTAATATAGTGCTTTCCATTTTGCCACAAGGCTTGAAGGGGCCTGAGTAGGTCAGACCTGATAGATATTCCAGTAGCTTAGGAGGCAGATGCACACACACGCATGCACGCACACGTAATCGTGTCTGAGAAGGCATCATGTGAATGTGAGAGCTGCCCACCCTAGGAGATGGGAGTATAAATCTAATGCGGATACACCAAAATGGGAGGGAGGGTTAGAGCCACCAACCATACCAGGGATGGGGACCGTGAGGAGAGAGGATGCCAGAGCTTCACAGGTGGCACAAACCATGGAGAACGTGCTCTATCCAGGGCCCTTGTCTGATCATGCTGAAAGTAACATGAAATGAGGTGAAGGTGGTGAGGAGTCATCACTGATCCCTTCTCCCCAGGAGACACCAGGCGAGGGGAGTGCAAACTCAGCCAGGTGCAGAAGATGCAGGGCTTTTTTGGGAACGAAGTCCTACAGTGAAGCCACACTGGGGCTGGAAGAAAGAAATGTCTTGCATGTGCTTCAGGCTGAAGAACTTCAAGATTCTTGGTATGATGGAAATTAAAGGCCGTGATCTTTCCCTAATCTGATTTACTTCGAAAGTCCCCCCATTTTTAAGGCTTCATTGTAAGGCACTCTAGCTTCAGTTATTGCTATTAGATATTCCATGATGGTTTAGTAGATTTTTAAGTCACTATGCATTAATTTACAATCTGCTACCTACAGTCTGTATGATGTGACTGACACATTATGTACTAATTGCGATGTTCATTGCTGTGATTCATCTAAACACCCAATTAATTCAATTTAGAAGACAATCATTCTATCAACAACAATAAGCACTGAATCTCCGGGGGGGGCTCTAACCCAGTAATTCTGGCATTAAGCAGCTGCTGATTGATTTTTGATATACAGTAGTTCAAACAAATTTGCCTGCATGCCCATCCCCAACCTGCCTTAAGAAGTTCATTACAGAGAGGTTGAAACAATGGAAACAAACCAAAGTGCAAATTCACGACACTCTATCTCCTGAACCTCATTTCATGTACAGGGTGAGCTGACTTCTTCTGAATCTATTCCAGAGAAAATAAGCCACCTGTAAGGTTGCTTCATGTCTGAAAAAATGAAAGACAGTTTCATAAGGGCTGTGTAGCCAGGGCGTTGGATAAAACCTAGAGCTCTTATCACATATTCAAAAGTTAGAGATAGGGCAGGGGGAATAGGTCCCATCCAGTCCATCTCCAGTCCATCTCCAGCCCAGTTCAGTGTTATTTCCTACTGTATATTTTTAGTGGTCTGTTCACTTGGGCTTTGAGTGATGCAGTCAACAGACCTTTTGTTACTTCTTCTGGAAAACTGCTACCTGTTGTAAGAGATTTGTATCCATTTGAAGACTGCAGTGAGATTGTTGAATGGGTTGTTACTGAGTGGCCTTGTTTACATATAAAGTGAGCCATGTATCCTGATTAGGAAAGGAGAGGAAGAGCTGATGATTACCAGATATCTTTTCACATGAAAAATCAGACTATAGCTATGCTAATATAGCGCTTTCCATTTTGTCACCAGACTCGAAGAGGCCTAAGTCAGACCTGACAGACGTTCTAGTAGCACCAGGGCGAGGCACTCTCAGGTCACAAATGGGAAATTACCAGCCCATTTGAGCACGATGTGTCCACAGTCACTACTTGTACTAGCTGTTCTACATTGGTAAAACGTTGCTAAGTTAACCATGAACATTGTGTGCCCCCAGAGGCTGGGGGGGCACAGCGACTGCCCGCAGGCAACGATGGTGTCAGTGGCAGGGGCATGGCAATGGCAGGGGTGTGGCAGTGGCGAGCGGGGAGCTCCCGCAGGCAGCCACAGTAGTGTTGGTGGCAGGGGGAGGGAGTGGCAAGTGCTGACCAGTGGCCGGCAACCACGCACAGACACCGCCAGCAGTGTCAGTGGTGGCCAGCGACGATCAGGGACCGCCCACAGATGCCGCCAGTGGTATCGGCAGTGAGGGAGAGGGTGGCCGGCAGTGACCACCTGCAGGTGCCACCAGAAGTGTCAGCAGCACTTTTTACAGGGGGTGCACCACCAAATTCAGGGGGTGCACATGCACCCCCTACACATCGCCAGTGAAGTTAATCTTGCTAGGCTGAAAATCAAGAAGGGAACAGATCATGTTTGAATTGTTATGTAACAGAGTCACCATTGGTTGAATAATGGGGCCCATTCTAATATAATAAAGGGCTTAGTCTGTCTGTCTGTCCATAATGCTTTTGGGCAACTGTGCATGCATGGTTTTAAACTTGGCATGTTTATGTGTCTCCCAGCAGGGAGACAAAAACAGCGCCAAGTTAAAAAACATGGCTTTTGCAGTTTCTTCTCTGCAGCCAGTAGGGGCTCCTGGCCTGAGCCGGCCTGGCCCGTGCATGTGTGCGGCTGCAGGGACACGGCCGGACAGCAGCTTCCTCCTGGGTGGTGCAACAGGGACCGCAGGCAGCTGGAGGAGAGGGAGGGGAAGGGATGTGGCTGGGGCGGGGGGTGCGCATCTCTCTGTCTGTCTGTGTGCACATCTCTGCATCTGAGTATGAGTGCATGTGTGTGTGCATCTGTGTGCATGTGTGCTCATCTGTGTGCATGTGTGTGTCTGCGTGCATGCATCTGTGCATCTGTGTGTGCATCTGCATCTGTTTGTCTGTGTATGTACATCAGGGCATCAGTGCGGCACTCCCTGACTGCACAAGGTCAGGGTGATATCACGCGGAGGATATAAAGTGAGCCAGGCTGGTTTGGGGAGGAGGAGAAGCTGCCAGGGGCTGCTGAAGAATGAAGTCTCCTCTAAGAGAGGAGTTTGCAGATAGTGAAAGGGGAAACTCAGGCAGAGGAGAGAGAGAGAGATGGAGAATTGTCCTAGTGCTAAGAACTCCTCTCTCCTCCTTTTCTCAGGTTTTAAGGGTGTGATACCAGGGAGGAGGGTATTGATTCCCTGGGTTGGCTGGCTAGGAATTAGGCCTGGTAGTTTTAAACAGGGTTGAAACCCGGGAGTTGCTAATCCTGCCAGTTTTGGGCCAGGGTTGAGGTTTGCAACTTTCTGCTCCCAGTGGAGCTGTGTGACCCAAACTACCTGCAAAACCCATTTGGCAGGTAATTTGGGTCACTACCCCTGGATGCTAGGCCTGGCTTCTCCCCTTTGTTTCTTGTGACAATTCTTTGCTCCAGTCAAGCTATGTGGTTGGGCCAGCTGTAGCCAGTCATCAACCTGGATCCCTTTTGAATTTGTCCTGCAATTTTCGTTTTAGTAGGCCATATAATCCATCTTAGAAGTTTTGGGGTGCATGCATGCTGGCTGGAGCCATAGTCACCCTTCCCCCACACAGCTCCTCCATGGGAGCGAAGATCGGCACTCTACCCCTTCTCCAGGAGCAACGGAGCCCTTTGCAATGCAGAAGGACCCACACTCTCGAGCAGCTCCCTGCGGTGCACTAAGCCCAAGAAGCAGCTCATAGGACTCTCTGTTGTGGGCCCCCCTCTCCAGCCCATTGCGAAAGGGCAGGTGGAGGGGTGCAGGTCCCTGGAACTACCCATTGGGGAGCCCCAAGTCCCAAACTGCCCAGGTATGAGTGAAGTGTCCCCCAAGAAGGTGCCACCTTTAGACTTTGCTTTGTAGTTAATAGTGTTTTAAAACAATATTTAGTGTTTTCTTTTGGTTTTTTTGTTTTTATTCTCTGTAATAAATTTGGTTTTTTGTATTTACATTGCTTGTGAGGAGGAGGTTTTGTTTATATGGAAAGCCTTGGCAAATTTAGTGTCCCCAGATATCTGGGTGGGGGCTTGAGCCATTGGTATCATTTATGGGGTACCCTGAAATGTGAACCCAGCCCTTCTTGCTGTTGACTGGTACCTGGCAGAAGGGTTACACATAAGTAATCTTTCCTCTGTTCTAAAAGATAACATTAAATAGACTAGCAAAAGGCTCCAAGTGTATTGTTTCAGTGATTGCCAGCTTCAATGTTCTCATTTTACAAAGTTTTTTGTATTTTTTTTTAAGTACCAACCCTGTGACTACAGCCTTGGCTCACAGAGTCAGGCAATGCCTTTTGCTTGTGATTCACCAGCAAGATAATAAAAGTGATAAAGGACAAGTGATGGTGTTGGTGACCCACCCGGGGCAACTCCAAGACCTCTGGGATTACACACATGTAAGTGGTTAGTAAACACTGTGACTGATGCAGAACAAGAAACCAGTGCCTTCACGCAGAGGTATGTTGATTCAGCAAGGACAACAGGAACAAAAATTGGTTCCTCACCCAGCCCTGAAAATCAATAACAATGATATAAAATATGTATAAGAAACAGACTGATTTGAATCACTCTTAATTGGAGTCACAGAGTTGCTTTATATGTTTAAAAAGTGTAGTAATTTAAAATGAATGATAAGAACTAGGCCGGCAGCAAAAGTTAAGGATAACAAAAAGTCATTCTTTAAGTACATAGGAAGCAAAAAGAAGATGCAGGGTAACTTAGGGCCCCTTCAGGATGAACTAGGGCAACTGGTAACAGATAGGGTGGCCAAGGCAGAGCTTCTAAATGATTTCTTTGCATCTGTGTTCCTGGACACGAATACAAATACTCATACCATCAGGACCTTAGTTAAGCCCAGTATAGATACCAACCCACCAACTCTTCAAGCTGACCTAGTAAAGGGGCACCTGGAGGGGTTGAATGTATTTAAATCAACAGACCCTGATGACCTTCATCCTAGGGTACTTTGGGAACTAGCTGGAGTCATAGCGGAGTCACTGGCAAAACTGTTTGAGCACTCGTGGTGCTCAGGACAGGTCCCGGACGATTGGAAAAGGGCCAATATGGTCCCTATTTTCAAGAAGGGAAGGAAAGAGGAACCGGGTAATTATAGGCCGGGTAATTATAGGCCGGTTAGTCTCACTTCTGTTCTTGGAAAGACCTTTGAGAAAATTGTTAAGGATCACATTTGTGGGGGACCAGTGGGTAAAATGATGCTAAGGGGCTATCAGCATGTGTTCATAGGAGGCAGATCCTGCCTGACTAACCTGGTTTCATTTTACCACCGGGTCACAAAATACTTGGATGAAGGAGCAGAGGTAGATGTTATTGACTTAGATTTTAAAAAGGCCTTTGACACAGTGTCGCACCCAATTCTTATAAATAAACTAAACAGTTGCAGCGTAGATTATTTATTACACGGTTCGGTGGGTAGAAAATTGGTTTATGGGATGCACCCAGAGAGTGGTGGTGGATGGGTCAGTTTCTACCTGGAGAAACGTGGGCAGCACAGTCCCCCACAAGGCTCTGTCCTGGGACTGGTACTATTCAATATCTTCATTAGTGACTTGGACGAGGGAGTAGAAAGCACCCTGTCCAAGTTTGCTGATGACACCAAACTATGGGGGGAGGTACACAAACTAGACGGCAGGGAGCAAATCCAGGCTGATTTGGACAGGCTGGAGAAATGGGCCAAACAGAATAGGATGCAGTTTAACAAGGATAAGTGCCATGTGTTGCACCTGGGGAGGAAGATCATCCACACTCCTACAGCCTGGGAGGGACCAGTCTAAGTAGCACAACTGTGGAAAGGGATCTCGAAGTTGTAGTTGACTCCAAAATGAACATGAGTCACCAGTGTGATGAGACAGTAAGTAAAGCTAACCGCACCCTTTCCTGCATAAGTAGGTGCATCACAAGCAGGTCCAGGGAGGTGATATTTCCTCTCTATGCGGCATTGGTCAGACCGCAGCTGAAGTACTGCATCCAGCTTTGGGACCGCATTTCGGGAGGGATGCGGATGGCCTGGAGAGGGTTTAGAGGAGGGCCACTCATCTGGTTACAGGCCTAGAGAAAAAGCCCTATGTGGACCGACTGGGAGACCTGAATCTCTTCAGCCTCTGCAAGAGGAGGCTGAGGGGAGATCTTGTGGCTGCCTACAAACACATCGGGGGGGCCAGCAAGAAATAGGGCATACAATGATACATTCCTGCCCAGGGCAGGGGGTCGGACTCAATGATTTA
Source organism: Crocodylus siamensis (assembly GCF_052110815.1). Classification (NCBI taxonomy): domain Eukaryota; kingdom Metazoa; phylum Chordata; order Crocodylia; family Crocodylidae; genus Crocodylus; species Crocodylus siamensis. Next base: position 15,490,118 of record NC_143396.1, on the reverse strand, counting down.
ATATGTCCCTTCCAATCCTAACATCTATGAAACTACAGCCACAGCTGGTCTCTTTGTTAGTAGTTTCAGTAGAGAAATGGACTAAAGAAACCAAGGATAATATTTTCAGGCCTAGTGAGTCTGACTGTCTTAATTTCTGAATGCCAAATCTGAGATATTTTAAAGGATCTCTATTTTTGGAAGGTGCTGAGCACCGATGTAGTGAAGGTCATTCCCTTTTGAAGGATTTCAGTTTGGACATCCAAATATACTTATAATATGTCATCTTTGAAACTGTTGATTTATCTTTAGTTCTTTGAGGATGATCTCTCTGGGCCAGAGTTGTGATATATTGTCTGAGCCACAGAGGTAAGTTTGCACTGCTGCTACCTATATTGGTTTTTGGAAAAATTAAGGACATTGTTAAAGAGGTCCCTATTCAGCATCTTTTTTAAGCACTGAATTGACATGCAGCCACTCACTGCAGTAATCCCATTCATATACACATTTAGAGCTTGTTTTATATACAGCATCTGTTGAAGTGAACTTTGGTTCATTCTTTTCCTTTCTTTCTTTCTTTCTTTCTTTCTGATGTCATGACCGGTCTGGGCGACCGGGCTGGCTCGGTGTTGAACTGCGACTTCCAGCTCTGCCGCGTCCTGGGCCCTCACCAGGCTGCTTTTTTGCTCTCTTTTGTGTGGAAGTTGAAGGTTTTATTACGTGTATGATGGGATGGAGCAGGGTCTGAATTGTTTATGACTGTGTGGCCGGCACGCCGACCGCGTAGCATGTGAGACACGACGTGAAATGCAGCGAAGGTGTCTGTCACGGTGTGATGTGTTGGTTGGTTTGGTTTGGTATGGCAGTGAGTTGTTTGTGTTTTCGCTTTGCAAGCGGCCACCGTTGTTGTATCCCTGAACCCCTGAATAAAGTAATTAAAAAGTCAAAGTCAAAGTCTTTCTTTCTTTCTATCTCTTCCCTGCCTTCTTCCTATTCAAAACCAATGATATCTTGTTTTGCGTAATCTGATCTCTCCTTTCCTCTCCTCACCATTTTAGTCTCAATAAAATAACTGCTCTAGATTTCCATATGGAATGCATCTCCAATAGTGTAGAATTCATCTAAATTAGTTTAATCTTTCAAGCTTCCCCTCCTTGTTTTTATACATCTTTTCCTAATTTGATTGAAGACATCTTAACAGATGCTTCTTATAAGATTATTGCTGCAGGATTAACATTAGGTTTTCTTTCCATACACAGTATTTCAAACTGAGCAAGCAGAATACTTAATATCTACAAAGGCACCAATTTCATATCTGTGCATAATGTTTAAAGAAATCCCTGCAAGGAGCCATATGGCTTTGCAAAGCTTCAGTCAATGAATAAATGTTCAATTGAGTAACTCATTCATAGTAGTCCCTTGGGCAAATCCCAGCTACAGCAGAACCATTTTTAAAAAGTCACCTACTTGTCTCAGTAAGAAAAATGTAAAAAAAAGGGATGGCAAGTATCTATCAGTCAAACAGGTTTATACTTTCTTGATCTGTGCAGACCAGATATGACTGAAAAAGCAAGCAAGAGCCCTAAATCATTTTTTTTTTTTTTTTTTGCTGCAGAGGTCCCAGCCACAAATATTTATAGCATTATCCACTGCTATCTCCAGTTAAATGTTCTGGGTATTTTAGCATTACTTGGTCATGAACACTATGAGATTGGCATGGCAAGACAAGGAGTAACACTTACAAAAGCCTACCAAGTCTCAATTTCACTGGGTGGCAACTAATGCTACCTGCAGTTTCATGGAGGTTCTATTCTGACACTTCACATTGCATAAAGGATGGCTGTGAGCTGAGTTAATGAGCTGCATTTGTGAGATCAGCAGCCAGATTGCCCGTGTCCAAAAAAACCAGGAAGTAGAGCACAGTAGTATTCTGCAATTTGGTCACGGAAGTAAACCTATGTTGTGGGGTGTTAACAAGGAGGCACCACACAGTATCATAGAGGATTCATGAGCATGCTGTCATAGAATCATAGCAAATTAGGGATGGAAGGGACTTCAGGAAGTCATCTAGTCTAGTGGCTCTTAAATGTTTTGTATCAGGACCCATTTACAAACATCAGTGGCCGGTCCTGACCCAGTGCCCCTCACTCCTGACCCACAGCCCCCTGCCCGCAGTGTGTGGGGCAGGGGTGGGCATGTGGGGCAGGAGGGGGCCCAAGCAGCCCCTTGCAGGCTGGCCATCTGCCAGCCTGCAAGGGAAAACCCACCATTTCCCACATTTTTCTCTTTTAAAGGAGAATCCATTTTTTTGTGACCCTTTCATATATTCTTGCGACCCACTTTTGGGTCATGACCCAGGGGTTGAGAAACGCTGATTAAGTCCATCCCCCTGCTTAAAGCAGGACCATCCCCAACTAGATCATCCCAGCCAAGGCTTTGTCCACCCAGGTCTTAAAAATGTCCAAGGATGGCGATTGACCCACCTCTCTGGGTAACCTGTTCCAATGCTTTACTACCTTCCTACTGAGAAAGGTCTAACCTAAATTTCCCTTGCTGCAACTTAAGACCATTACTCCTTGTTTTGTGATCTGCCACCACTGAGAAGAATCTAGCTCCATCCTATTTGTAGCCACCCTTCAGGTAGCTTGTTAAAGGCTGCTATCAAGCGCCCTCTCAGTCTTTTGTTCTCCAGACTAAATAAGCCCAGTTCCATCAGCCATCAGCCTCTTCTTGTAAGTCATGTGCACCAGCACCCCTCACCATTTTCAGTCCTATCAGGTATTTTCATAAGATGATCTCCATCATCACTGTGGGAAAAGGAGTGTCCGTGTAGTCTATTGTGGGTGCATGTCAATGTTGTAAAGTATAGTGAAGCTTATTGGGTTGTGGGGGGTTGAGACAAGGCACAGGGGGTTTTGTTTGGGGAATGACAGAGTAAGTCTGGAGCAAAAAGAACAGAAGAGATGGCTTCGGGAAGGTGAAAGCGAAGGTAAGAAACACAGTACAGAAGAGAGCATGAAGCCTTCAGAGGGAGTATTTTTTTTCACTTCTTTTTCTTCTATACTCAGATAAATAAAAGACAGTTATTGGGTAACAGCTCATCAGATTTTAGAGCTTTCATATAGGACAATTCTGCCACCCCTTCGTTTGACATAGGCAGAAAAGCCTGAGGCCCCACTGCAAGACAGCTTTGCCACCGACTTCAGGTACTGAACCCATGGCAATAACAAGGACCCAGAGGGGAAGGGAATCAGATGTCGAAGGTGAGTGGTTGCTCCTTAAGGAGACGATCCTCCATGCCCAAAGGGAGGTAACCCCAACAAGGGTCAAAGGGAGCAGGAGGGCACATAAACCCCCATGGCTCACTAAGAGCATCCGGGAATGTCTCCTTGCTAAAAGGGAGGCATATACCCAATGGAGAGATGGGGTCATCGCCAAGAAGGACTATGTTATAGTCGCCCGAGGATGTAGGGGGGCAGTCAGGAGGGCCAAGGCAGAGTTGGAGATAGGACTAGCTTCCCGGATTAAGGACAATAAGAAGTCCTTCTTCAAATACATAGGGGGTAAAAAGAGGGTCCCGGGTAATGTGGGGCCCCTGCAGGACACGATGGGCAACTTAGTCATCACGCCAGATGACAAAGCTAACATATTTAACGATTTCTTTGCCTCTGTCTTCCTAAGTAGGGACCAGTTCAGCCACCTCCCTGCTGGGCCCCCCTCGGGCCCCGAGAGAGACACGCCTGGGCCAAGGGTTAGCGAGGAGTTAGTTAGGGTACTTCTGGAGAGGCTGGACGTGTTCAAGTCCGCTGGTCCGGACGATCTTCACCCTAGGGTTCTACAGGAACTGGCTGAGGTCATTGCGGGACCCCTGGCACGGCTCTATGAGCACTCGTGGTGCTCTGGCGAGGTGCCGGAGGACTGGAAGAGGGCCAATGTGGTCCCTATCTTCAAAAAGGGAAAAAAAGAGGACCCGGGAAATTACAGGCCAGTTAGTCTGACCTCAATCCCGGGTAACCTCTTTGAAAAAATTATCCTGGCACACATCCAGGAGGGCCTTGCGGGGGAATGCATGCTCAGGGGCAACCAACATGGGTTCATCAGTGGCAGGTCTTGTCAGACCAACCTGGTGGCCTTTTACGATCAGGTCACCAAATCATTAGACGCAGGGGTTGCTGTGGATGTAGTCTTTCTGGACTTCCGGAAGGCTTTTGACACTGTCTCTCACCCTGTCCTCATCAAAAAGCTGGGAGACTGTGGTGTCGATGCCCACACGGTCAAATGGGTCGCCAACTGGTTGGAGGGCCGCGCCCAGAGGGTGGTAGTGGATGGGTTCTTCTCGACCTGGAAGGATGTGGGCAGTGGGGTTCCGCAGGGCTCGGTCCTCGGGCCTGCACTGTTCAACATCTTCATCAGTGACTTGGATGAGGGGGTAGAAAGCACCCTGTTCAAGTTTGCTGATGACACTAAGATGTGGGGGGATGTGGGTGCACTAGAAGGGTGCAATAGGCTACAAACTGACCTTGACAGGTTGCAACGGTGGGCGGATGAGAATAGGATGGGGTTTAACACCGATAAGTGCAAGGTGTTGCACATGGGGAGGAAGAACCGGCACCACACTTACAGGTTGGGGAACTCCCCTCTTGCCAGCACGGAGACGGAAAAGGATCTTGGAGTCGTCATTGACTCCACGATGAACATGGGCCGGCAGTGTGGAGAGGCAGTCAAGAAGGCCAATCGTACCCTGTCATGCATCCACAGATGCATCTCGAGCAGGTCCAGGGAGGTGATCCTCCCCCTCTATGCGGCACTGGTCAGGCCGCAGCTGGAGTACTGCGTCCAGTTCTGGGCGCCACACTTCAAGAGGGACGTGGACAATATGGAAAGAGTTCAGAGGAGGGCCACTCGTATGATCAGGGGTCAGCAGGGCAGGCCTTATGAGGAGAGGCTACGGGACCTGAACCTGTTTAGCCTCCACAAGAGAAGGTTAAGGGGGGACCTTGTGGCCTGCTACAAACTGGTCAGGGGGGATCAGCGGGTATTGGGGGAGTCCCTGTTCCCCCGTGCGCTGCCAGGAGTGACCAGGAATAACGGTCACAAGCTGGCGGAGGGTAAGTTTAGATTAGATATTAGGAGGCGCTACTTCACAGTCAGGGCGGCTAGGGCCTGGAACCAGCTTCCAGGGGAAGTGGTGCAGGCTCCTAGCCTGGGGATTTTTAAAAGGAAGTTAGATGAGCACCTTGCCGGGGTCATCTGACCCCGGTGCTCTTTCCTGCTAAGGCAGGGGGTCGGACTAGATGATCTACCTAGGTCCCTTCCGACTCTAGCTACTATGAAACTATGAAACTATGAAACATTGAAAGCAAAACACTGTTTATAGGAAGCAAATAACAAACCACCATGTTAAGTGACTTACCTCCTCCCACTCATACAGATTGGTTTGGTGGGATATTGTCTTATTTTTAGCAATGGTGCCAAACCCTTAGCATGTCAGTTCTAGTAAGCCAGTCTACCCTTCCCCATTTAGGTTTCATATGAACCTTTAAAACGCTAAGGAAAGGTCTGACAAAGAATAAGAGCAAGTCTTTCCTGAAATGGTGTATGTTCCATTAGCTGCCTTGATATAGAGGGAAAAATAATAACAACTCGAAAGATTTACTGTGGATTTGGAGACTGCAAAGACTCCCACTATCTCTTGTGGCTGCTTTTAGTTGCTCATATGCACTCAAAATGGTTAAGAACATTTGAAGAGTCATTGGATGTAGAGGGTATTTTTTTTTTACATTTCAATAAATCATCTATTTTTATGGCAAAGGTTTAATAAGCAGGAAAACAAAGATGTAGAGATTGATTTATATAGAAAAATGTTATCTGTGTTTTCTGTCAGTACAACAGCAGAGGTATAAATCATCTGCCAAAGGTCAGAATATTAATGGCTTAAAAATTAACATCAGTAACAAACTCTTGTTTGGAAATTGTGTGGTTACTGAATGCCAGAAAAAAAATTCATATACTATGGAAATGGTAAAATAAAATACTAGAGGCACTTACTTGGACACAGAACAAAGGGCAATATAACCAAGGAAATGATATTACCTGTAAACACCTGTATCTCTGCTTCACAGATGAGCTCATGCCTGGTTCAGACTCTGATGCAGGGCTTTCTAGTGCAATTGTAATGGAACACCCCTATTGCTTCCATTATTTTGTTTATTAAACACTAATAAAATATGTACCTGTACCAGCTGGAAAGGCTTGTCCTGTTGCACAATGGTCTTTGATTGAGGAAGCTGCATTTCAGAGCTAAGAATTTCAGGAAGCTGCACTTTGAAAGGATAATTCAAATTTTTATGTGGAATTAAAATTCATCAGAAGGTCAATTGCAAGAGAAAAATCTGAGTAGGAGACTGTTCTTTTATTTGATTAGATGACTCATTGTCTAAGATCTTCTCCCAGCTTAAAAAAACCCCATTTTATAATATGCTAAGCAGAAGTAAATCCTGTTGAACTTTTTAAAGTCTCTTTATCCAACTTAATGATATGAAATTAAAAAGGAGGGCTTTCTTTCCTGCCAAAATGGAACCAGTGCAAAGCACACAAAAACTTCCCTGCAGATGATCTGAAGTTAAAATAACTTGGTTTCAGAGGCTGAAGATGCAAGTTGGACCTATTCAAAAACATGATAAATACTAGCATTAAGTTGTCACTGAGTTTGTGCCAGTTGGGTTGCAAAGAAAATACTGACCTTCTGTATGGGATGAATAGATACTTAAACATAGGTTTGATTCTAGTGAAAGAATGATGGTTATCTGAAAGCTCAAAACTGCACCATAAGGAACAAGTGCTATATTTAAACAGATGTTCTCAAATTGCAAAGTAGCTTGTTTATTAACCCATCAATAATCTAAAGCCCAAGATATTTGGCAACCCCTTCTAATTTATACAAAGTACATGGGCTATGAAACTACTTCATCCTATCACAATCTTTTATAATGTTGCTATATGTGGAGACAGAGGAATCTGGCTCTGCATAATCTAGATTAATTCTTAAATATCTGTTTGTAAACTGGTTGGAACAGAAATTACTTGTAACATCACCACGGCAAGACAATAGAGATCTGCCAGCACTAGGTATATAAATATGGTCAGAATGGTTTTGAACCCAATTAAAGAGTATGATCTCAAACCATCAGGCCAGTACACTGGCCCCAATGCACTTAAATTAGGTGGACAAGACTAAGTGACCACTTTCTTCACTCTAGGCCAGCAATCAGCAATGTTTTAAAGTGGCAGGCTGAAACCACTGAGTTCAGGTGGGCCAGGGTTCTGCCACAGCTACTTCTCCCTGATGCTTGACCATGGCATGGATGAAACCCCTTTGCTGCCAAAATGCAGCCAAAGCTCTCCTGCTATGCGGACCAGATCTAACGGCCCTCCCAAGCAGAGCCATAGGTTGCCAGTCCCTGCTCTAGCCTAGATACTAACCATAAAAGCAACCAATAAGTCAAACAATGGCTACAATCTTTCTGATAATCTATGCACATGACTTAACTGGGGAGGGGGAGGCGTGTGTGTGAATGAATGCGACAAAATAAAATTAATTTTAAAAGTGATCTCAAGCTATCATTTTTTTTTCTTGAGTGATTTGGAAAATAAATGGTTCAAAACATCCTCAAATTCTAATAGAGAAATTCAGAGTGGAAAGGGAGAGGGGAAACAGGATATTCAGTCCAAACTGGAATTTGAACCCCCTGCTGAAGTAGTAGAAATACCATTGTCACTTGCATTTAGACTGTCTGGCTGCCTATACACATGCACAGGTTCGGTGGGAAGGCGGGGGGGGAAGTGGGACTTGGAGTGGTTCTCAGGCAGCTACTCTAATTAAAATGCCTCACCATCACATGTATTAAGCCCCTGTGAGTTTAAAAATAGTCGTGCGATGCTTTATCTAAACCTCATTTGATGAAGTTTAGCTGAAACACCCAGCAGCCATTTAAAAATGCACAGGGGCTTAATACACATGATGGTGCCAACCTGTGCACCTTGCACTGACCTGTGTATCTGACTTGTGCGCAGGTCCATGACCCATGGGGCTCTTCACAGATCTGTGGGAAGTCCCACAGGACAGATGACACTGTGCTGGGGGGCTGAACCTGACCTGCAGGCTGGGGATTGAGCACCCCTGCATTATAGCTACTTTTACAAATAAATTAATACAAACTGCTGGAGTGTCAGGCTCAATCATTCTCATTAACACTGTACTTTCCCTTAAATCCCTTAAATATCTCATAGCCAAGCCATTTGATTCCAGGAAAGCAAACCATAACTATTTAATGTGATCATGAGTTTTCTTGCTGTTACCAGTTACCCAGACATTATTCTGCAGGTCATGTTAACTATAGCAGTGGATAGCTAAAAGGGAATCCTTTTGATTTTTTCCTAAGAATATGAAAAAGAGATGACTGTATCAGGAAGGTCAGCAAAGTTACTAATTGTTTTTCTGCTGCTGGTACAAGTAATTGGCTGTATAAATAAAAGTAATTTTTCAAAGTCTGGCATATTAAAAACTGAAGGAAAGGCCCTAGGTTACAAACTAACTAAGACAGGAACAGATCCCAAGGGAAAGGGGTGAAAAATAAGACAGAGTAAGTAAACGAAAAGGAAAATGATCCTGAGGGGAGTTAGGTGGTAAACTTTTTGAGCCCTCTGGAGCCATTAATTGCTTTTTCTTTTTTTGAGAAACAGACATCAGTTAGTAACAGAATGAGGGGCAATGTTGTTTTAGGTTTCAAC